>NC_092162.1:64396178-64443678 GCF_045791955.1 Oncorhynchus clarkii lewisi
ACGGCGGCCTTTCTCAATAGCAAGGCTATGCTCACTGAGTCTGTACATAGTCAAAGCTTTCCTTAATTTTGGGTCAGGTATTCTGCCGCTGTGTACTCTCTGTGTAGGGCCAAATAGCATTCTAGTATGCTCTGTTTTTTTGTAAATTCTTTCCAATGTATCAAGTAATTATCTTTTTGTTTTCTCATGATTTGGTTGGGTCTAATTGTGCTGATGTCCTGGGGCTCTGGAGGGTGTGTTCGTGTTTGTGAACAGAGCCCCAAGACCAGCTTGCTTAGGGGACTCTTCTCCAGGTTAATCTCTCTGTAGGTGATGGCTTTGTTATGGAAGGTTTGGGAATCGCTTCCTTTTAGGTGGTTATAGAATTTAACGGCTCTTTTCTGGATTTTGATAATTAGTGGGTATCGGCCTAATTCTGCTCTGCATGCATTATTTGGTGTTCTACGTTGTACACGGAGGATATTTTTGCAGAATTCTGTGTGCAGAGTCTCAATTTGGTGTTTGTCCCATTTTGTGAAGTCTTGGTTGGTGAGCGGACCCCAGACGTCACAACCATAGAGGGCAATGGCTCTATGACTGATTCAAGTATTTTTAGCCAAATCCTAGTTGGTATGTTGAAATTTATGTTCCTTTTGATGGCATAGAATGCCCTTCTTGCCCTTCTTGTCTTCTCTCTC
The DNA here is from genome assembly GCF_045791955.1 of Oncorhynchus clarkii lewisi. NCBI lineage: Eukaryota > Metazoa > Chordata > Actinopteri > Salmoniformes > Salmonidae > Oncorhynchus > Oncorhynchus clarkii. The sequence continues at coordinate 64,396,856 of NC_092162.1, forward strand.
TCTCTCTCTCTCTCTCTCTCTCTCTCTCTCTCTCTCTCTCTCTCTCTTTTTTTTCTCTCTCTCTGTCTTTCTCTCTCTCTCTCTCCCTCTCCCTCTCTCTCTCTCTCTCTCTCTCTCTCTCTCTCTCTCTCGCTCTCTCTCTCTCTCTCTCTCTCTCTCAATTCAATTCAATTCAAGGGCTTTATCGGCATAGGAAACATGTGTTTACATTGCCAAAGCAAGTGAAGTAGATAATATATAAAGTGAAATAAACAATAAAAATGAACAGTAAACATTACACTCACAGAAGTTCCAAAAGAATAAAGACATTACAAATGTCATCATTTGTATATGAACAGTGTTTTAACGATGTACAAATGGGAAAATAAGTCAACATAAATATGGGTTGTATTTACAATGGTGTTTGTTCTTCACTGGCTGCCCTTCTCTTGTGGTAACAGGTCACACATCTTGCAGCTGTGATGGCACACTGAGGTATTTCACCCAGTAGATATGGGAGTTTATAAAAATCGGGTTAGTTTTCAAATTCTTCGTGGATCTGTGTAATCTGAGGGAAATATGTGTCTCTAATATGGTCATACATTTGGCAGGAGGTTAGGAAGTGCATCTCAGTTTCCACCTCATTTTGTGGGCAGTGAGCACGTAGCCTGCATTTTTTTATATTACTCAGTTCCTTTGGCTTTGATGCCTCATGATTGAGTATTGCTCTGTTCAAGTAGAGTGTGATTTTGCTGTGGTCTGATAAGGGTGTCAGTGGACTGACTGTGAACCCTCTGAGAGACTCTGGGTTGAGGTCAGTGATAAATTAGTCTACAGTACTACTGCCAAGAGATGAGCTATAGGTGTACCTACCATAGGAGTCTCCTCGAAGCCTACCATTGACTATGTACGAAGCCTACCATTGACTACACAGCGTGCGACAGAGCTGCAGGAATTGTGACCCATTTTTGTTCATTATATTGTCATAGTTGTGCCTAGGGGGGCATATGGGGGAGGGAATGCTGTCAACTCCAGGCAGGTGTTTGTCCCCCTGTGTGCTGAGGGTGTTAGGTTCCTCTCTCTAACACTCTCTCTCTCTCTCTCTCTCTCTCTGTCTGTCTCTCTCTCAGTATGTGTGAATGGGGTTGAGGGGACAGTTCTATGTGACAGGAGGCTATCTGCAGTCTTCATCTGCTGACTGCTTCCATTGTCTCCTGACCTGCCCTGATTACAACGCACACACATACACACAATCCCGTAGAGCTGAATGGAATGTGTACGTGACCTGCCATCCTGACCAGGAAGAGCAGAAACTCTTCCGGAGATGGTTACTTTCCTCTGAAGTGTTTTACCATCCCCTCATCTTCCTCTCACCATCCATATATCTGTCTCTCGATCTTGTTTTCTCTCTCCAATAGACTCACTCTCTCTTTCTGTTCTTTTCCCACTCCCTGTATCCCGATCTTCCTCTTCCTCCATACAGGTAGTGTTGTGAGTCAGGCTGTATCTCTCTATCAATAGTGACCTGCTTGGTATTGCTGTGTGGAGATGCCCTCTGTACTCTGACCCATAAACTCTCTCTCCAGCTGTAGCCTTATCAGACATACAGTGAGGGGGGGAAGTATTTGATCCCCTGCTGATTTTGTACGTTTGCCCACTGACAAAGAAATGATCAGTCTATAATTTTAGTCTATAATTTTGATGGTAATTTTCATTTGAACAGTGAGAGACAGAATAACAACAAAAAAATCCAGAAAAACGCATGTCAAAAATGTTATAAATTGATTTGCATTTTAATGAGGGAAATAAGCATTTGACCCCTCTGCAAAACATGACTTTGTACCTGGTGGCAAAACCCTTGTTGGCAATCACAGAGGTCAGACGTTTCTTGTAGTTGGCCACCAGGTTTGCACACATCTCAGGAGGGATTTTGTCCCACTCCTCTTTGCAGATCTTCTCCAAGTCATTAAGGTTTCGAGGCTGACAGTTGGCAACTCGAACCTTCAGCTCCCTCCACAGATTTTCTATGGGATTAAGGTCTGGAGACTGGCTAGGCCACTCCAGGACCTTAATGTGCTTCTTTTTGAGCCACTCCTTTGTTGCCTTGGCCGTGTGTTTTGGGTCATTGTCATGCTGGAATACCCATCCACGACCCATTTTCAATGCCCTGGCTAAGGGAAGGAGGTTCTCACCCAAGATTTGACGATACATGGCCCTGTCCATCGTCCCTTTGATGCGGTGAAGTTGTCCTGTCCCCTTAGCAGAAAAACACCCCCAAAGCATAATGTTTCCACCTCCATCTTTGACGGTGTTCTTGGGGTCATAGGCAGCATTCCTCCTCCTACAAACACAGCGAGTTGAGTTGATGCCAAAGACCTCCATTTTGGTCTCATCTGACCACAACACTTTCACCCAGTTGTCCTCTGAATCATTCAGATGTCCATTGGCAAACTTCAGATGGGCATGTATATGTGCTTTCTTGAGCAGGGAGACCTTGCAGGCGCTGTAGGTTTTCAGTCCTTCACGGTGCAGTGTGTTACCAATTGTTTTCTTGGTGACTATTGTCCCACCTGCCTTGAGATCATTGACAAGATCCTCCCGTGTAGTTCTGGGCTGATTCCTCACCGTTCTCATGATCATTGCAACTCCACGAGGTGAGATCTTGGATGGAGCCCCAGGCCGAGGGAGATTGACAGTTATTTTGTGTTTCTTCCATTTGCGAATAATTGCACCAGCTGCTGTCACCTTCTCACCAAGCTGCTTGGCGATGGTCTTGTAGCCCATTCCAGCCTTGTGTAGGTCTACAATCTTGTCCCTGACATCCCTGGAGAGCTCAATGGTCTTGTAGCCCATTCCAGCCTTCTGTAGGTCTACAATCTTGTCCCTGACATCCTTGGAGAGCTCAATGGTCTTGGCCATGGTGGAGAGTTTGGAATCTGATTGATTGATTGCTTCTGTGGACAGGTGTCTTTTATACAGGTAACAAACTGAGATTAGGAGCACTCCCTTTAAGAGTGTGCTCCTAATCTCAGCTCGTTACCTGTATAAAAGACACCTGGGAGCCAGAAATATTTCTGATTGAGAGGGGGTCAAATACTTATTTCCCTCATTAAAATGCTAATCAATTTCTAACATTTTTGACATGCGTTTTTCTGGATTTTTTTGTTGTTATTCTGTCTCTCACTGTTCAAATAAACCTACCATTAAAATTATAGACTGATCATTTCAAAATCAGCAGGGGATCAAATACTTTTTTCCCTCACTGTAACAGCCCGACCTCCTTTCTCAGTTGTGGTGGTGACAGTGGGGAGGAATGGATTAATAAGGAAAATACTCAACTGAAATTGTTTAGCACAAAGAACACAAACATAAAGTTCAACACAGACAGACAGACAGACAGACAGACAGACAGACAGACATACAGCCAGACAGACAGACAGACAGACAGACAGACAGACAGACAGACAGACAGACAGACAACAGAAGGCGGTATGATCTATTCACTGCTCCCACGTGCTATTCATCCACTTCCATGTTGTGACATGTGCTGTCTCTCTGGCTCTGTCATTCTGCTCCTAATATTAAACCACTGATGTAGAGTGGGAGTCTTCAGACTCCAGTGTGAGTGATTCTTTGTGTGCAGAATGATAATGCCTTTTGTTCTACTGACACATCTAGAGATGCTGAATACACCGGAACTGTCAAATGTCACATTGTGCCTGAGACGCCTCGTACACGCTGGTTGGTAGAAGGCTTGTTCATTGCACCGAACAGTAATGAATTTTAACAATTAAAGTCGTTCTCCTGGACTAAATGCAGACGCAATAATGAGTCTTGAAGACCATGTTTGTTAGTCCAGGAGGATGTTGAGTTTAGGATGTTTGCTAACACAAATACTCTACTACCTTAGCTGACGTTGTTTGTCATCAGCATGTCGTTGGTCGGATTAGACAACCAAACAGTACATTTTCCGATACCTCTTAGTCAGCCACAGAGATTACTGCTCTGTGGTTCTCAGATGAGTCCTTGGCTCTCACATTTCCCCCAAGACCTTAGAAAGTACTTCAGGCTCATGTTGTTGTACATATAATTGAACCACATATCAAGGTAATTGAGCCCCCAACTTTAGTTCCCCCTCACTTCTAATCACAGCACATTACCATACTACCCACTGCAGCCCAGCTCTGTCGGAGGGGAAGGTTGACACACGAGCAAACACACACACACATGAAAATACACAAAAACACACGTACACACACACACAGCGGGAGATGGATGGTTTACCATTTCAATTATCTGTAAGCATTTCGTTTCTTATCCCACCTCCTCTGATATTAGTCCTCCGAGGCACTGAAATATACAGGAACGCTCCCACAGGCAAACACACACACATGACTAGCCTCGTTAAATAAAGGTTAAATAAAATAAAACACACACACACAGTTTATCACACACAAACACACATACAGACACGGGCTCAAACACACTCATTTATACAGACAGAAACAACTACATACACAGAGGCACTCACACACACACACACTCACACAGCACACACACTCACTCACACAGCACACACACTCACTCACACAGCACACACACTCACTCACACAGCACACACACTCACTCACACACACACACACACACACACTCACTCACACAGCACACACACTCACTCACACAGGCGGAAATGTCTTAATGGAGGAGCAGAGCAGTGTGTGTTTTAGCAGCAACCAGCAGTAGTGTGGGCTCAGAGGATGAATCGTGTCCCAGATCCTAATTCATACTTTAATGGTGTTGTGGCGTTTCTCTCCCCCTGTTAATTGTGTTTCCTGGATGCTGAGGGAAGTGGATTCACTGAAGCGTTCTCCTGGCGGTCAGGCATTAGCTGAGAACACACACATGTACACACACACACCACTATGGCGTCATGTGTTAGCTCTTTGCTGTGTCCCCAGCCGCTACTTAACAAATCCCCCTGAGAATCCACAGTAACTACTGCACTCACACTACCTGATGGCAGGAATACGTCATTCTCTCTCTCTCTTTCACTCTCTTTCCTTCTCTTTCTTTCCCTCTGTTTCTCTCTCTCTCTCTCTATGTGTGTCTCTCTCTGTGTCTCTCTCTCTCTCTCTCTCTGTGTGTCTCTCTCTGTCTCTCTCTCTGTCTCTCTTTCTCTCAACATTGGGTTATTTAAATGTTTTGTACATAATATGTATATTACCAGTATCATTTTGAGATTATATGAATGCACAAGTCACAGAAATCCTATAAAATATATGTCATTCTATGACACAAGATAGTGTTCTCTGAAGGATTTGTCTCCACCATGCTATTTAATAGCACAGCGTGCCACCCCATGGGGGAAATAGCCTCCATCCCTCACAGTTTCCATCAGTAGTGAGTGCTGAGTGACTTATGATCATGACCTTTCTACTCCATTCAGAGCTGGAGTAATTCCCTTCTCTTCATCATTATCTCTGTCTTTATACACTCTCATGATGAATGTTAAGGGGGACATTATCTACAGACCTATAGTGCAGTGTGAAGGAGCACCTTGGAGACATGTTGGTTCTTGAGGCCATGTTTGTGTGGCTGTATGTGTATGTAGAGTAGGTAGCCTTGTTCGTGAGGAAGTGATTATGGTGTAAAACAGTCGTTTTTGATGCAACAAAAACCAGGGCTAGTTCAGTATTCCGCAAAGAGCTGTTGAAATGCATGTTTGGTAAATGTACGTTATCTGTGCATGTAGCTAATGCATTGCAGAGGCAAACACTGCAATCGTGTGATTATTATGACATCATATAGCATATGAAAGTCAGAGACAGACATTGTCACAGAGGCCATTGGAACCAAATTGCTCCGACAGAGTTTTCAGAAACACCATTTCCTGACTTCCTTTCACAGTCCGAATCCCAAATGTATTTATATCCATAACATTACAACGGCACAATAGTCTATTACAGCCGCCCAAACAATGTCCCAACCTACTGATAAAGCTACTAGAGCAGATACAATGGAAAGCATTATGGCTGCAGATGAAAAGAAAGGGAACTGCTGCTGCCAGAGGTGTGGCATGTCTGTATTTAACAGTACAACTTTCAGAAACTACAATGGGATACCTGCACAACGTCATGAAACAATTTTCCCGGGTGATACAGGTTCCCGGCATTCGGCTTCCAGCTAACTATTTCCTGTTCTTAGCCGTCCAATAGTAGCATTGCTATTATTCTCTGGTCACTGTCCTATTTGTATAGTGTGTGTGTATGTATATATATATATATGTATGTGTGTGTGTATATATATACAGTTGAAGTCGGAAGTTTACAGACACTTAAGTTGGAGTCATTAAAGCTCATTTTTCAACCACTCCACAAATGTCTTGTTAACAAACTATAGTTGTGGCAAGTCGGTTAAGACATCTATTTTGTGCATGACGCAAGTCATTTTTCCAACAATTGTTCACAGACAGATTATTTCACTTATAGTTCACTGTATCACAATTCCAGTGGGTCAGAAGTTTACATACACTATGTTGACTGGGCCTTTAAACAGCTTGGAAAATTCCAGAAAATTATTTCATTGATTTAGAAGCTTCTGATAGGCTAATTGACATACTTTGAGTCAATTGGAGGTGTACCTGTGGATGTATTTCAAGGCCTACCTTCCAACTCAGTGCCTCTTTGCCTTACATCATGGGAAAAGAAATCAGCCAAGACCTCACAAAATAAATTGTAGACCTCCACAAGTCTGGTTCATCCTTGGGAGCAATTTCCAAATGCCTGAAGGTGCCACGTTCATCTGTACAAACAATAGTACACAAGTATAAACACTATGGGATCACGCAGCCACCATACCGCTAAGGATGAAGATGTGTTCTGTCTCCTAAACATGAACGTACTTTGGTGCAAATTAATCCCAGAACAACCGCAAAGGACCTTGTGAAAATGCTGGAGGACACCAGTACAAAAGTATCTATATCCACAGTAAAACGACATAACCTGAAAGGCCGCTCAGCAAGGAAGAAGCCAAAAACCACCATTAAAAAAGCCAGACTACGGTTTGCAACTGCACTTGGGGACAAAGATCCTACTTTTTGGAGAAATGTCCTCTGGTCTGATGAAACAAATATTGAACTGTTTGTCCATAATGCCCATTGTTACGTTCTGTAGGAAAAGGGGGAAGGCTTGCAAGCTGAAGAACACCATCCCAACCGTGAAGCACAGGGGTGGCAGCATCATGTTGTGGGGCTGCTTTGCTGCAGGAGGGACTGGTGCACTTCACAAAATAGATGGCATCATGACAAAGGAAAATTATGTGGATATATTGAAGCAACATCCCAAGACGTCAGTTAGGAAGGTAAAGCTTGGTCGCAAAGGGGTCTTCCAAATGGACGATGGCCCCAAGAATACTTCCAAAGTTGTGGCAAAATGGCTTAAGGACAACAAAGTCAAGGTATTGGAGTGGCCATCACAAAGCCCTGACCTCAATCCTATAGAAAATTTGTGGGCAGAACTTAACAAGTGTGTGTGAGCAAGAGGCCTACAAACCTAACTCAGTTACACCAGCTCTGTCAGGAGGAATGGGCCAAAATTCACCCAATTTATTGTGGGAAGCTTGTGGAAGGCTACCCGAAACGTTTGACCCAAGTTAAACATTTTAAAGGCAATGCTACCAAATACTAATTGAGTGTATGTATTATGTGTTTACATAATGTGGGTAGCTACACTGCTGAATAGCTTGTTAGCTAGCTAGCTAAGATATACTAACATTCATTATTGTGTAAGTTATAATGTGTTGGATGTATGAAGATAGCTAACATTAAATTGCAATCTACTGCGGATTATCTACCAAGCTAGCTACCGCAGGGTAAGCCTTATGTGTACCATTTCTGACTTGTTATTGTTTATCAGTGTAAAACAGAGACAAGCTGAGTGGAGAAGTCAGTGTGAGGGCCTGTTGCTACAGGTCAATGAAAAATAACGAGGTGCCACACAGTCTGAGAGTAGGGAGAAAGCTAGGATAAGATTGTTAAAGTTTTGCAACCAGTTTAAGTTCAGATGTTAGTATAAAGTTTCCATGTTGGAAATGATGGGCAATTACATAGCAGATTCAAGCATTAGGTTCAAATGAATGACATAAACTATTGAACAAATGCAGGATGTTTTCAGAGAAAGTTTAGTTTTCAAACAGTAACAGTTTTTATTTTTCTCATGTATCACTTTAAACAGAGTATAGTCAAATATTGTCTGTTTTTGTCTGTATCGCATAATGAGGGCACTTGTTGTGACATATTGACATGTATGATGTAGGGATGAGGTCAAGTGTTGTCTGTTTTTGTCTGTATCGCATAATGAGGGCACTTGTTGTGACATATTGACATGTATGATGTAGGGTTGAGGTCAAGTGTTGTCTGTTTTTGTCTGTATCGCATAATGGGGGCACTTGTTGTGACATATTGACATGTATGATGTAGGGATGAGGTCAAGTGTTGTCTGTTTTTGTCTGTATCGCATAATGAGGGCACTTGTTGTGACATATTGACATGTATGATGTAGGGATGAGGTCAAGTGTTGTCTGTTTTTGTCTGTATCGTATAATGAGGGCACTTGTTGTGACATATTGACATGTATGATGTAGGGATGAGGTCAAGTGTTGTCTGTTTTTGTCTGTATCGCATAATGAGGGAACTTGTTGTGACATATTGACATGTATGATGTAGGGATGAGGTCAAATGTTGTCTGTTTTTGTCTGTATCGCATAATGAGGGCACTTGTTGTGACATATTGACATGTATGATGTAGGGATGAGGTCAAATGTTGTCTGTTTTTGTCTGTATCGCATAATGAGGGCACTTGTTGTGACATATTGACATGTATGATGTAGGGATGAGGTCAAGTGTTGTCTGTTTTTGTCTGTATCGCATAATGAGGGCACTTGTTGTGACATATTGACATGTGTGATGTAGGGATGAGGTCAAATGTTGTCTGTTTTTGTCTGTATCGCATAATGAGGGCACTTGTTGTGACATATTGACATGTATGATGTAGGGATGAGGTCAAGTGTTGTCTGTTTTTGTCTGTATCACATAATGAGGGCACTTGTTGTGACATATTGACATGTATGATGTAGGGATGAGGTCAAGTGTTGTCTGTTTTTGTCTGTATCGCATAATGAGGGCACTTGTTGTGACATATTGACATGTATGATGTAGGGATGAGGTCAAGTGTTGTCAACACACATTAAAAAATAAGACAGTTGTGCCCAGTAATGAACAAACAAATGAAGAACAACAGGTGACGAAATGACAAGGAACAGAATATTGATTACCATTCAATTGAATAGTATGTGATAAGATGATAACGAACCGATTACTAATCAATAATAGTGAACTACAATTAGGTGAAACACTAAATGAAGAACCAATTAAGAAATTAACAACTAGGTGATAACTGAAGAACCAATTAAGAAATAAACAACTAGGTGATAACTGAAGAACCAATTCAAACAACAATTAGGCTATATCATTTTAAATTAAATGATTCAGAGTAGTTGTCAACTATTAAAACTAAACCAGCATATTAATTCACAACTGGGATATCAAGGATAAAAAAAGACTGTCAATGTTAGTGTAAAATAGGTTGATTGAATCAGTCATGAGGATATGAAATCAGCAGAAGGCAAGGCAGGTTGACGTGCTCAGAGTGTAGATCTATTTACAGCTGTTGGTGATCCAGAAAACATTTCAACAAGAGAACATTCCCCACTGACGGGAGTATGGAGAAACGTACATGACGGGTCTGCATCTTTCACCTCCCTTGTTCATTTCTTCACAAGAGCTGGTAGTTGGAGAGCAGGCATGTCACAGTGAAGAGCTGGTAGTTGGAGAGCAGGCATGTCACAGTGAAGAGCTAGTAGTTGGAGAGCAGGTAAGCCACAGTGAAGAGCTGGTAGTTGGAGAGCAGGTATGTCACAGTGAAGAGCTGGTAGTTGGAGAGCAGGCATGTCACAGTGAAGAGCTAGTAGTTGGAGAGCAGGTAAGCCACAGTGAAGAGCTGGTAGTTGGAGAGCAGGCATGCCACAGTGAAGAGCTGGTAGTTGGAGAGCAGGCATGTCACAGTGAAGAGCTGGTAGTTGGAGAGCAGGCATGTCACAGTGAAGAGCTGGTAGTTGGAGAGCAGGCATGTCACAGTGAAGAGCTGGTAGTTGGAGAGCAGGCATGCCACAGTGAAGAGCTGGTAGTTGGAGAGCAGGCATGCCACAGTGAAGAGCTGGTAGTTGGAGAGCAGGCATGCCACAGTGAAGAGCTGGTAGATGGAGAGCAGGTATGCCACAGTGAAGAGCTGGTAGTTGGAGAGTAGGTATGCCACAGTGAAGAGCTGGTAGTTGGAGAGCTGGCGTGTCACAGCGAAGAGCTGGTAGTTGGAGAGCAGGCATGACACAGTGAAGAGCTGGTAGTTGGAGAGCAGGTAAGCCACAGTGAAGAGCTGGTAGTTGGAGAGCAGGTATGTCACAGTGAAGAGCTGGTAGTTGGAGAGCAGGTAAGCCACAGTGAAGAGCTGGTAGTTGGAAAGCAGGCATGTCACAGTGAAGAGCTGGTAGTTGGAGAGCAGGCATGCCATAGTGAAGAGCTGGTAGTTGGAGAGCAGGCATGCCACAGTGAAGAGCTGGTAGTTGGAGAGCAGGCATGCCATAGTGAAGAGCTGGTAGTTGGAGAGCAGGCATGCCACAGTGAAGAGCTGGTAGTTGGAGAGCAGGTATGCCACAGTGAAGAGCTGGTAGTTGGAGAGTAGGCATGCCATAGTGAAGAGCTGGTAGTTGGAGAGCAGGCATGCCACAGTGAAGAGCTGGTAGTTGGAGAGCAGGTATGCCACAGTGAAGAGCTGGTAGTTGGAGAGCAGGCATGCCATAGTGAAGAGCTGGTAGTTGGAGAGCAGGCATGCCACAGTGAAGAGCTGGTAGTTGGAGAGCAGGTATGCCACAGTGAACTGCTGGTCGATGCTTCCTGCAATGGCTAAGGGGAGGTTGGTGTCAAACAACTTGTTCTGTTTCACCCTTCAAATTTGTCTTTCCACATGGATCCTAGGGTGAGCGATCTCTTGTATCAGGTGACCTTCTGCTGTAGGCATTTGGCTCTGTTTTGACAGTAGACCTTCCCTGGAACAAGGTCATCGATGAGGAACCTCTTGCCTGGATACAGTGAGGACACAAAGGTGATCGGTCCATGAGGAGCTATTCACACTGAGGCCTTCATTGTGCAGTGGGATTTGTAGTTGGAGAGCATCTCACCTTGTAGCAAAAGAGAGGGCACAGTCTGACACCTGAGCTCTGTGCAGTCAACAATGACCTGTGTGTCTGGGTAGCTGTTCAATTCCTCCGGCAGGTTGGCCTTCACTTCCTCTTGTGATATCCAGATAGTAACTGCTCCTAGCAGGGTGTAGAGAAATCTGGCCATAGTGACGATGATCTTACTGACTGTGGAGGGATGTGAAAGTGTTACCCCTGACCTGTCCTTCAACCCCAGAGCGAGATGTGTGAGAATCGGTAATAGCTCATCCACTGGCGGCAACGCCTGTCTCTGTAAACACAAGCAACATATACACAGTGAACTCCAGAAGTATTTGGACAGTGACATTTTGTTTTGTTTTTTTGGGCCCTGTATTCCAGCACTTTGGATTTGAAATGATAATCCTAAATGAGTCATGAGAAATGATGAGTTAGAAAGATACAGAATGGTCAAACATCACACCCCCAAGACATGCTAACCTCCCCTGTTATTAGTAATGATGAGAAGTTAGCATGTCTCGAGGTGTGATGTTTGACCCTTCTCTATCCTTCTCACTCATCATTATTCACTATTCATTCAGGATTATCCGTAAAACAAACTGGAAATGCATCCAACAAATTTGTAAAATCACACGTTTGATGTACACATTGAGTTCTATGAATATGGGACCTAAAAACTAAACTTTTGACTACTTTATTGTACATAATATGAATCTGTCCAAATACTTTTGGTTCACAAAAATAGGGGATTTTTATTTATTTTTTGTAAATGGTTCATCCAATATGGATGAAAATACCTTCAAATTAAAGCTGACAGCTATTTAACCTCATAGTCATTGTATCCTTTAAAATCCAAAGTGCTGGAATACAGTGTCTCCCCAAAAAAAAAAAAAAATTTTTCACTGAATATATATAAGTAATTGATTAGTTCAATGTCATTGCTGTTGTTACGCCTGCTCCCGCTCTCTCTCAGGCGGTAGACTGCCTATCACTACGCACACTTGTCCCCTTCGTTACGCACACCTGTCCCCTTCGTTACGCACACCTGTCCCCTTCGTTACGCACACTTGTCCCCTTCGTTACGCACACCTGTCCCCTTCGTTACGCACACTTGACCCCTTCGTTACACACACCTGTCCCCTTCGTTACGCACACCTGTCCCCTTCGTTACGTACACCTGTCCCCTTCGTTACGCACACCTGTCCCCTTCGTTACGTGCACCTGTCCCCTTCGTTACGCGCACCTATCCCCTTCGTTACGCACACCTGCCCCCTTCGTTACGCACACCTGTCCCCTTCGTTACGCGCACCTGTCCCCTTCGTTACGCACACCTGTCCCCTTCGTTACGCACACCTGTCCCATTCGTTACGCACACTTGTCCCCCTCGTTCCGCGCCCCTGTCCCCTTTGTTACGCTCACCTGTCCCCTTCGTTACGCACACCTGTCCTCTTCGTTACCCACACCTGTCCCCTTCGTTACGCACACTTGTCCCCTTCGTTACGCGCACCTGTCCCCTTCGTTACGTGCACCTGTCCTCTTCGTTACGCACACCTGTCCCCTTCGTTACGCACACCTGTCCCCTTCGTTACGCACACCTGTCCCCTTCATTACGCACACCTGTCCCCTTCGTTACGCACACCTGTCCCCTTCGTTACGCACACCTGTCCCCTTCGTTACGCACACTTGCGCCTCATTGGACCCACCTGAACTCCTTCATTAATTGTTTCCTCTGTTCCCTTCCTGTGTCTGCATTGATGTTGTTACTTTGTCCCCTGTCCAGACGCTGTTCCTGTCCTGTTTCTTGTCTGTGATTTATTAAATGCTCTCCCTGTACCTGTTTCTTGTCTGTGATGTATTAAATGCTCTCCCTGTACCTGTTTCTTGTCTGTGATTTATTAAATGCTCTCCCTGTACCTGTTTCTTGTCTGTGATTTATTAAATGCTCTCCCTGTACCTGTTTCTTGTCTGTGATTTATTAAATGCTCTCCCTGTACCTGTTTCTTGTCTGTGATTTATTAAATGCTCTCCCTGTACCTGTTTCTTGTCTATGATTTATTAAATGCTCTCCCTGTACCTGTTTCTTGTCTGTGATTTATTAAATGCTCTCCCTGTACCTGTTTCTTGTCTGTGATTTATTAAATGCTCTCCCTGTACCTGTTTCCTGTCTTTTTTTTCTTGCACCTTTATTTAACCAGGTAGGCCAGTTGAGAACAAGTTCTCATTTACAACTGCGACCTGGCCAAGATAAAGCAAAGCAGTGCAACAAAAACAGCAACACAGAGTTACACATACACAAACATAGTCAATAACACAAAATAAAAGAAAAATAAACATATCTATATACAGTGTGTGCAAATGTAGAAGAGTAGGGAGGTAGGCAATTTAGCATTAATACTGGAGTGATAGATGTGCAGATGGTGATGTGCAAGTAGAGATTAAGTAAGTAGTAGAAAGTAGAAAATCAGTTTTTCACCATTCCTGGCATTTAATCCTAGTAAAAATGCCCTCTATTAGGTCAGTTAGGATCACCACTTTATTTTAAGAATGTGAAATGTCAGAATAATAGTAGAGAGAATTATTTATTTCAGCTTTTATTTTTTTCATCACATTCCCAGTGGGTCAGAAGTTTACATACACTCAATTAGTATTTGGTAGTATTGCCTTTAAATTGTTTAACGTGGGCCAAACGTTTCGGGTAGCCTCCCTCAAGCTTCCCACAATAAGTTGGGTGAATTTTGGCCCATTCCTCCTGACAGAGCTGGTGGAACTGAGTCATGTTTGTAGGCCTCTTTGCTCACACACACATAGTTCTGCCCACAAATTTTCTACAGGATTGAGGTCAGGGCTTTGTGATGGCCACTCCAATACCTTGACTTTGTTGTCCTTAAGCCATTTTGCCACAACTTTGGAAGTATTCTTGGGGTCAATGTTCATTTGGAAGACCCATTTGCGACCAAGCTTTAACTTCCTGTGACTAATGTCTTGAGATCTTGCTTCAATATATCAACATCATTTTCCTACCTCGTGATGCCATCTATTTTGTGAAGTGCACCAGTCCCTCCTACAGCAAAGCACCCCCACAACATGATGCTGCCACCCCTGTGCTTCACGGTTGGGATGGTGTTCTTCAGCTTGCAAGCCTCCTCCTTTTTCCTCCAAACACATTCAATGCTCATTATGGCCAAACAGTTATATTTTTCTTTCATCAGATCAGAGGACATTTCTCCAAAAAGTAGGATCTTTGTCCCCATGTGCAGTTGCAAACAGTAGTCTGGCTTTTTTAATGGTGGTTTTTAGCTTCTTCCTAGCTGAGCGGCCTTTCAGATTATGTCGATATAGGACTCGTTTTACTGTGAATATAGATACTTTTGTACTGGTGTTCTCCAGCATTTTCACAAGGTCCTTTGCTGTTGTTCTGGGATTGATTTGCACTTTTCGCACCAAAGTACGTTCATCTTGAGGAGACAGAACGTGTCTCCTTCCTGAGCGGTATGATGGCAGCGTGGTCCCATGGTGTTTATACTTGCGTACTCTTGTTTGTACAGATGAACGTGGTACCTTCAGGCGTTTGGAAATTGCTTCCAAGGATGAACCGGACTGTGGAGGTCTACAATTTGTTTCTGAGGTCTTGGCTGATTTCTTTTGATTTTCCCATGATGTCAAGCAAAGAGGCACTGAGTTTGAAGGTAAGCCTTGAAATCCATCCACAGGTACACCTCCAATTGACTCAAATGATGTCAATTAGCCGATCAGAAGCTTCTAAAGGCATGACATCATTTTCTGGAATTTTCCAAGCTGTTTAAAGGCACAGTCAACTAAGTGTATGTAAACTTCTGACCCACTGGAATTGTGAGACAGTGAATGATAAGTGAAATAATTTGTCTGTGAACAATTGTTGGAAAAATTACTTGTGTCATGCACTAAGTAGATGTCCTAACCGACTTGCCAAAACTATAGTTTGTTAACAAGAAATTTGTGCAGTTGTTGAAAAACTAGTTTTAATGACTCCAACTTAAGTG
This sequence comes from Oncorhynchus clarkii lewisi, assembly GCF_045791955.1. NCBI lineage: Eukaryota > Metazoa > Chordata > Actinopteri > Salmoniformes > Salmonidae > Oncorhynchus > Oncorhynchus clarkii. The sequence continues at coordinate 64,412,140 of NC_092162.1, forward strand.
TATGTAAACTTCTGACTTCAACTGTACAAAAACCTTGTTTTTCTCAAATGCACAAATTTGTTTACATTCCTGTTAGTGAGCATTTTTCATTTTTCAAGATAATCCATCCACCTGACAGGTGTGGCATATCAAGAAGCTGATTAAACAGCAATGTCATTACACAGGTGCACCTTGTGCTGGAGACATAAAAGGTCACTCTAAAATATGAAGTTTTGTCACACATATGCGATGCCACAGAGGTCTCAAGTTTTGAAGGAGCGTGCAAATGGCATGCTGACTGCAGGAATGTCCACCAGAGCTGTTGCTAGAGAATTTCATGTTAATTTCTTTACCATAAGCCTCCTCCGACATTGTTTTAGAGAATGTGTAATATCGTAAATTTTTTTTGGTGTGTGTTATTTCTTACATTATTAGCCCAGAACATTTTTTGTTTTATTACATACAATAATTTTTGGATATCAGAGCGGTGGTAACTCACCAGCATTACAACCAGGAATACAACTTTACTGAATTGGATCCTTAGTTTGTACCCCCCAGGGCAATTGAACTTATCCTAGAGGCTGCTCCAAGTCGCCGCCAGTGGAGAAGAGGTATTCAGAGTGGACTTCTAGTTCGTCTCAGGAGGCAGGCACACCATCCACCGCATCCAAGTACATTACTCGCTAATGTTCAGTCATTAAAGGAGACGAGCTCAGGACGAGAATCTCCTTCCAGAGAGATATCAGGGATTGTAACATACTCTGTTTCAAGGAATCATGGCTCGTTCAGGACATCCTGAACCTGTTCACACAGCCAGCTGGGTTCTCAGTTCATCGCACAGACAGGAATAAAGAACTCTCCGGGAGGAAGAAAGGTGGGGTGTATGCTTCATGATTAACTACTCATGGTGTGATTGTGATAACATAAAGAAACTCAAGTCCTTTTGTTCACCCAACCTAGAATACCTCACCATCAAATGCTGACCGTATTACCTCCCAAGAGAATTCTCTTCGGTTACAGTCACAGTCATGTATATTCCGCGTCAACGGCCCTCAAGGAACTACACTGGACTTTATGCAAACTGGAATCCACATATCCTGAGACCGCAATTATTGTAGCTGGGGATTTTAACAAAGCAAATTTGAGGAAAACGCTACCGAAATTGTATCAACACACTGACTGTAGTACTCACGCTGGGAAAACACTCGACCGTTGCTTTTCTCTCAGCCTACAAGGCCGTCCCCTGTCCTCCCTTCGGCAAATCAGATCACGACTCCATTTTGCTCCACCCTTCCTATAGGAAGAAACTCAAACAGTAAGTACCCATGCTAAGGTCTATTCAATGCTGGTCTGACCAATCGGAATCCATGCTTCAAGATTATTTTTGATCACACGGACTGGGATATGTTCCAGGTAGCCTCTGAGAATAACATTGAAGCTTACACGGACACGGCGACTGAGTTCATCAGGAAGTGTATATGGGATGTTGTGATAGTGTGATGGGGGATAGGTCTCTCTATCCTATCCCAAACACTCACCCGTGACTCGCCTGTGACTGAATAATATAATTGTTCCAATTATTAGCTCCCTTCCTCAGATTACGTAGTCCTCCCAGACTAGGCTCCACCATGTCTTCAGGAAAAAAATGCTTGCTACAGATCTTGGAGCTTTTGCCAATGGTGAAGTTGCCTCATCAGATGTTAATCCCCACTTCTTTTGTAGCTCATCATCGGCAGGGAAAGAGTGGAATGACAGACTTGAGAATTTGGCAGAGTAGCTGCACAGCGTCACACAGCAATGTTCTGAAGAGCTGACCTCTCTTCTCTGAAACTTTACCCTATCTTTCTTCATGGTATATGTCTTGATCCTCTTCATGACGATTTTATTCTCCAACAGCTAACGACTCTAGCTAACATTACCATTAGTGCCAGTTGCCATCATTGGCTAACGTTAATAGTTGAATTTGAAAATACTAGATTTGAAGAAACTAACAAGCTAGCTTACTAACAAAACACACAACACTACTTATGCTATACTACTTATACTACTATTATATAAAAAATATATATTATATGTATTTTTGCAGTATTTACACAATACTTCTAGCAATGCTAATATATGACTAATGGCTAACCAATAGGAAGTAGTTGGCCGGAAGCAGAATGCCGTGAACCTTACCCAGAAATCGCTTTTTGACGTTGTGCAGGTATCCCATTACAACCAACAACACTAGAGAGAAAGTCAGAGGGCATGTATGGAACTAGTTTTATCATGGACATGGGCATTCTACTTCACAAGAAAATATTTTTGCAGAAACTACAGTATAAGCCCTGCCACAACAGGATACTGAAACCTACAAGGTACTGAAACCAAGGTACCAAACCAAATAACTAAAACCTATAAGCACTGCTACAAAATAAACAGCAGAGTATTCAGATGAGAGGCATGAGATAAAAATAAGCCAACAGATACCCTGGCAGCCAAAAATATCCAAACACCATTTTGTAGCTTGCTTGGCATAGGCTCAGTGCCAAACCTCAGCAGCCCAGTCAAGGTGTTTGGTAATGACTCACCCCAGTCAGGGTGTTTGGTAATGACTGTGTTTAACCTTGTTGTACTCTAAACGGCTTGTTGTTTGTCTCCATGCCCACTGGCTTTGCAGCAATGTTCCTTCCACAACATCAATCTTCATGCCATATGGACTAGCTACAACGTTCCCTTTAGCTCAGTGCTTGACTTGGACAGAAATAGGTGTCAGTACTCATTTTGAGTGTCGGTACTGTTTATATTTAAGTGCAGGAATTCCAGTGAGCTCCTGCCCAAGTCAAGCACTGCTTTAGCTAGATTGTTGCTGTTTCCATGGTTTCATTACAACACCTTCCTGGTGTAATACCCAGAGTTCAAATGGAAAGTCTACAGACAGTACCATTAGTGGTTCGTGCCATTCAAGATGAGGGAGGACAATATTTGTTTTAATGAGCATGGCCATATTTCTATCACAGTATATTGGATGACTGTAATTCATATTCCATTCACCCAGCTCAATGTGACATCAATAGATATATTCTACTACATGATACTCAAATGTGCCCTATATCATGAGGTTGATACAACCTAGCCTACAAATGAAAGTTCGAAAGACAAATTAGAGTAATCAAGGTGACAGACAGTGACACAGTGCCTGCATGTACAGTGCCTTGCGAAAGTATTCGGCCCCCTTGAACTTTGCGACCTTTTGCCACATTTCAGGCTTCAAACATAAAGATATAAAACTGTATTTTTTTGTGAAGAATGAACAACAAGTGGGACACAATCATGAAGTGGAACGACATTTATTGGATATTTCAAACTTTTTTAACAAATCAAAAACTGAAAAATTGGGCGTGCAAAATGATTCAGCCCCCTTAAGTTAATACTTTGTAGCGCCACCTTTTGCTGCGATTACAGCTGTAAGTCGCTTGGGGTATGTCTCTATCAGTTTTGCACATCGAGAGACTGAAAATTTTTCCCATTCCTCCTTGCAAAACAGCTCGAGCTCAGTGAGGTTGGATGGAGAGCATTTGTGAACAGCAGTTTTCAGTTCTTTCCACAGATTCTCGATTGGATTCAGGTCTGGACTTTGACTTGGCCATTCTAACACCTGGATATGTTTATTTTTGAACCATTCCATTGTAGATTTTGCTTTATGTTTTGGATCATTGTCTTGTTGGAAGACACATCTTCGTCCCAGTCTCAGGTCTTTTGCAGACTCCATCAGGTTTTCTTCCAGAATGGTCCTGTATTTGGCTCCATCCATCTTCCCATCAATTTTAACCATCTTCCCTGTCCCTGCTGAAGAAAAGCAGGCCCAAACCATGATGCTGCCACCACCATGTTTGACAGTGGGGATGGTGTGTTCAGGGTGATGAGCTGTTCAGGCTGATGAGCTGTGTTGCTTTTACGCCAAACATAACGTTTTGCATTGTTGCCAAAAAGTTCAATTTTGGTTTCATCTGACCAGAGCACCTTCTTCCACATGTTTGGTGTGTCTCCCAGGTGGCTTGTGGCAAACTTTAAATGACACTTTTTATGGATTTGCAGTGGTCTGATACTGCTTCCATTTCAATATTATTGCTTGCACAGTGCTCCTTGGGATGTTTAAAGCTTGGGAAATCTTTTTGTATCCAAATCCGGCTTTAAACTTCTTCACAACAGTATCTCGGACCTGCCTGGTGTGTTCCTTGTTCTTCATGATGCTCTCTGCGCTTTTGACGGACCTCTGAGACTATCACAGTGCAGGTGCATTTATACGGAGACTTGATTACACACAGGTGGATTGTATTTATCATCATTAGTCATTTAGGTCAACATTGGATCATTCAGAGATCCTCACTGAACTTCTGGAGAGAGTTTGCTGCACTGAAAGTAAAGGGGCTGAATAATTTTGCACGCCCAATTTTTCAGTTTTTGATTTGTTAAAAAATTTGAAATATCCAATAAATGTCGTTCCACTTCATGATTGTGTCCCACTTGTTGTTGATTCTTCACAAAAAAAATACAGTTTTATATCTTTATGTTTGAAGCCTGAAATGTGGCAAAAGGTCGCAAAGTTCAAGGGGGCCGAATACTTTCGCAAGGCACTGTAGCTGATCTGGGGTGTGATCATTAGTCCAAACAATTTTCCATTGGAAAATTCCATTTTCCATTAGTTTCCATTGGACAAATTCATGTAGGTTCCTCCCCATTTGCTTCCGTTTGCTTCCGTTTAAGAAACATTTTGCAGAATCGATGGAATGAATCCTGATCACCCACACACACAGTTCACTTTGATAGCAGCCACATACAGCATCATCACTTTGCTCGTTATATAATTTCTTCTCACATCTATCTATCTCCTCCTCACATCTTTTCCCTTTGCTTGTGGACTTCAGTGCACAACACAACAGCTGTCTGTGACCAAGAGAAAACAATCTCTCCAAGCCAAACATTCATACCATAACCCCTAAACACTACACAGCCTACATTGTTGTCACCATATTAACGTTATACTCAACAAACTAGAACTAATGCGTTTGTAGACCCTCAATCCAATCCATGTGTACAATCACACGGTACACTGTACAGCAAGAAGTTGGGCAGTTACACCGGTGGGCCATGTGGCAATAAATTCATAAAACTGATAGTTTACCTTGACTTGGAAGAGTTGTCGTGTTGGATAGCCTTAGCCAGCTATCTAACATAAATATCATTCCTCTCTGTTTATGTCAGGTTGATGAGCAGACTAAATTATAGCTGCATTAGCTAAATAAGTCAAAGGTAAACTAAGAAGAAGAAAAAATGCAATAAAATATATTTCTCTCTCTCTCTCTTTCTCTCTCTCTGCTTCTTCTGCTTAATTTTTGAGGAACATAATTTGTTTAAAACTGTTCAACTATTGTCTTTCTCTCTCTTTGAGTCAACTACTCACCATACTTTATGCAATGTAGTGCTAGCTAGCTGTAGCTTATGCTTTCAGTACTAGAGTAATTCTCTGATCCATTGATTGGATGGATAAGATCATACTGCAAGAGGTTTGAGGACGTCCTCCAGAAGTTGCCAGAATAACTGTGTAAGTCTATGGAAGGGGGTGAGAACCATGAGCCTTCCAGGTTTTGCATTGAAGTCAATGTAGCCAGAGGAGGACGAAAAATAGCAGTCCTCCGGTTACACCATGATGCTACCCTAGAGGGTGCTGTTGAGGCTACCGTGGACCTTCATTGCAAAACAGTATGTTTTGATAAGTTATTTGGGGAAATGAATATATTTAGTATAGTTTAATCGAAAAGGATAACTTTTTTAAAGTTTAAATATTTTAAAAATTATGAAATTCCCTAAGGAGGATGGTCCTCCCCTTCCTCCTCTGAGGAGCCTCCACTGACTAGAACCCTGAAACAGGAGGAACTTCCTTAACAAAGATTTTAACAGTGTGGGTTAATTTTGTTCACTGCTTGACTTATCCCACGGGACCCCACTGATCCCCACTGATCCAGTGAGTTGCCCCAAGCCAAGTCTCAGTCAATCCCTTCTCATTATTTCAGCTCTCAAGTGCTGGCTGGAGGGGCGATGAGAGCTTTCTCATGTATCTAATACAGAACCTAGCCTACGTTAAAGACATTTTAATCCACAGTGAAGATGTTGTTGAGGGAGTCTTGTTGAGGACATGTTAAACCAGGGGTTGTGTTGACAGCAGGGCAGAGACGAGGAGGGGTGTAAGATCTTATCTGAACAGCCCCCTGCTGTTTTACTGCTCACAGTTACAGATAACAGCATAAATCAGGCCCTCAGTATCACAGAGTTGGTATAAACAGCATCACTGTTTCTGTTTCTCGGTCTCTTTCTCTGTCTCTAAGTGTTTTGTATATAATCAAATCAAGTGTTATTGGTCACATACACATGGTTAGCAGATGTTCATGGTCACATACACATGGTTAGCAGATGTTAATGCGAGTGTAGCGAAATGCTTGTGCTTCTAGTTCCAACAGTGCAGTAATATCTAACAAGTAATATCTAACACACAAATCTAAAGGGGTGAATGTTTTCAAATTTGCTTTGTTAAAATCCCCAGCTACAATAAAAACAGCCTCCGGATATATAGTTTTGAGTTTACATAGAGTCGCTTGAGGGGGGATGTACACAGCTGTGACTATAATTGACAATAATTCTCTTGGTAGGTAGAATGGCCGGCATTTGATTGTAAGGAATTCTAGGTCGGGTGAGCAAAAGGACTTGAGTTCCTGTATGTTGTTATGATTACATCATGAGTTGTTCATCATAAAGTATACACACCCGCCCTTCCTCTTCTTACAATTCCTGATGTCTGTCTGGAAGGCAACCCTTGCTTTAATTTCATATACCTTGTTGTCAAGAGACTGGACATTGGCGAGTAGTATACTCTGGAGCGGTGAGTAATGTGCCTGTTTCCGAAGCCTGACCAGAAGACCACTCTGTCTGCCCCTTCTGCGTCGCCGTTGTTTTCGGTCAGCTGCTGGGATTAGATCCTTTGTCCTGGGTGGTGGTCCGAAGAGAGAATTCACTTCTGGAAAGTCATATTCCTGGTTGTAATGTTGGTAAGTTAACGTTGCTCTTATGTCCAATAGTTCTTCCCGGCTGTATGTAATAGACTTAAGATTTCATGGGGTAACAATGTAAGAAATAATACATGAAAAAAAAAATACTGGATAGTTTCCTAAGAACGCGAAGCGAGGCGACCATCTCTATCGGCGCCATTTTGTGTACAGAAGGTGGAGGGTAGAATGTCTCAATAAAGAGCATTAAAAGTCTAGTCTCTCTCTCTCTCTGTCTGGAGTCACTAACTGACTAACTGACTGAGTGACTGACTGATTAACTTAATGACTGATTGTCTGACTGACTTACTGACTGAAATGTCAAACCACTCTTAAAGAGTTTGTTTATGTGAGTACCCTGTCTGCGATAGTTGTATAGGAGCTCTCCGTGGTTCTGAATAGTTCCTGCTCCTCTCTCTACTACGCTGACTCTCATTTCAGCAGGAAATCATGACAGATGATACTCCCCCTGAGAGTGACAGCCCCCCTCCCAACCCCTGAGCTACTGGGCTGTGGTCATAGTGCCCCTTCCTTTCTGTAATGTTGTTGTCTCTCCTCGTTTCCCACTCTCTCCTTGCAAAAACTCAGAGTGACAGCCAGCCAGCATACTGGATTAAATGAACTGGAGGTGTCACCTGCAATTTTTCTATCTGTGTGTTTTCACCTTGACCTTTTTACTGGTGAGAAGTCTGGGATTTGTTTCTGTTCTTACTTATTTGCTGTTGCACACATGCGTTCACACACACACACACACACACACACACACACACACACACACACACACACACACACAGCCGTGACATAGTCCTGTGGGGTCACCAGCCACAGCGGCAGCAGGGGATTATGGTCCTAGCAGAAGGGTGTTGTTGAAGGAAGTGTGGCGTCGGAGGGAAACTACATAACCCTTACCAAAAAAACAAGTCAAATTTGTAGTTTCACATGTTGAGCTTAAACTTTTTTCACGTCTTAAGTTTTCACATGTATTAAGTTCACATGTTAACATCACCTTTTCACGTGAGAAGAAAAACGTTTTCAACTCACATGAAAATTGGATATGCAGTTTCACATGTGAAAATCAATTCTCATGTGAAAATGTCACGTTCACGTTTGGATTTGCAATTTCACATGTGAAAATCAATCACGTGTAAAAATCTCATTTGCAGTTTCGCATATAAGAAGCAAAAAAATCTAACTTTCACATGTGGAATTGCAAGTTCACATGTGGTGGTGAAATAGTGTTATCCTCACATGTGAAAAGGTGGTGTTAACATGTTGTAGTAGCAATGTTTCCACATATGGAATTGCAAGCTCTGTAATGCGATTCTGTAAAAAGTTGTCTGAGTTATTCAGTTCATTCAAGTTGACATTTTTGCAACATTTTTTCATTGCGCATTGTCTGAAAGCATTCAAAATACACTGAAAACATCCAAAATACACAATCTATACAGCTAAACACAAACATGCAATGTCAAAACAAGTTGACTTTTGGCAAAAATCAAACTGTCAGTATTCTTCTAACGCTTTCTGTATACAAAAAAAAATAATTACAGCTCAATTCAAACAAATTATGAATTTGATTTGATGAATCATGATTAATCGCAAGAAATACTGCAATAAACTCGATTACATATTTTGACTTGTTCGACAGTCCTAGTTGACATCAGTCATGGTTCGGTCATGGTTGCGAAGCCTGCAACTTCAAAATTAGTGTTGCCCCTCTTTGTTGAATGGTCAAGATGTTGGCTTCTCCTGTGGGAGACTCAGAGCCCAATCCTGCCAGTTATACAAGCACATATATGAAACATATAACACATATGAAATATTGGGGCATGACATGTCTGAGCCATGTGAAAAATAAACATGAAACTTCACATGTGTCTGACTCACGTGTCTGTTTTTCCCATGCAACATTTTTCATGATTTGTTCACGTGAAAAATGTACGTGATATGACTGACTGACTCATAAAAATGTCACGTATTTGTTGTAAAGTGCTCTCTCTCCATCTGTCTATTCCTCTCTCCCCCAGCCCTCTTTTCATTTCTATATCCCTTGCTCTTCTCTCTCTCTCTCTCTCTCTCTCTCTCTCTCTCTCTCTCCATCTGTCTATTCCTCTCTCCCCCAGCCCTCTTTTCATTTCTATATCCCTTGCTCTTCTCTCTCTCTTTCCATCTCTCTATTCCTTCCTCATTCTCTCTATTCCTCTTTTCCTCAGCCCTCTTTTCATTTCTATATCTCTTGCTCTTCTCTCTCTCTCTATCTCTCTCTCTCTCTCTCTCTCTCTCTCTCTCTCTCTCTCTCTCTCTCTCTCTCCATTACTCACTACCTCTCTCCCTCCCTCTCTTAGACTATTGGGGAAGCTGGCAATCACTAACTGTTATCCTGGTGGGTTGGAGAGAAATTTATACCCTAATACCACTTATTACCACCCACACACAGAAACACACACACTCACACAAACACTGCTTATTACCACACACACACTCTCTGTGTATTATGTCTGATATCAGCCCTTGTCTCTCTCTCCATGGTGTCTGGTGATGTCCGAAAGATAGTATCACAGAGCGCACACACAAACACACCAGGTCAGCTTGGCCCTTTGGAGTGGCTATTAGAGGGAGATTTGTCTTTCCTCTGTAGTATTAGGTTTGTAGCTGGGTTTGATGTGATTCCATTACAGAAGACTTTCAGATGAGTATGATTATCTGTTCAAAGGGGATGTGAATCATTTACGGAAGATAGGTTTCTGAGATGATATCTGTATTACCTCATTTAAGTAGTTGGCGTGTTCCAGACCTTAGATCTGCGGGAAAGTGAATTTCAAAGTATGAATTTCATAGAATTTCTTTAGAAATGTTCCTTTCCAAGAATAAGCTCCGTTCAATGCAGTCCACACGTGACCACGCTGCAGCATATAGCCCAGGCTACTAAGCAAAGACTAGTAATGAAATAAAACTTAAAATATGCTATCCTGTTATTTTGAAATACATTTTCTTAATTGGATAATGTTTCTGCCCCTCAAAAAAATATGATGGATTTAATGCTTTTCAGAAATGCAATTCAGGAAATGTAAAACTATTTTAGGTTTGAAAGGGCTACAGAAGTTTGTCGTTTTTAAACGGAAGCTTTCCACTTCCCTCTTTTTTTTCTCATCGAACGGAACAGCATTCTTGGTTTGGTTGATTTTCCTTTGGCTGAAGGGACAACATATTTTGTTTGCATTTCCTAAACTGTGTGACTAATGTGTGAATATCTCTCTCCATCTCCTAAGTGAATGGAATGGGAACGTGTGTGTTTGTTGGTGTGTAAGTGTGTGAGTTGTCATCTCCAGCAGACTGTGACAGAAGTGGTTGATTTTATTATGAGATGAGAAATCAAAGCATGGCTACTTAAACCCATTAAACCCGTTAGCTAAGAAGAAACTGTCTGTCTCCAGGGTTGTGACTGGCTACAAAACCCCATTACTGCTCAGCTAGCTAGAGGAAACTGTCTCCAGGGTTGTGACTGGCTACAAAAACCTATTACTGCTCAGCTAGCTAGGGGAAACTGTCTCCAGGGTTGTGACTGGCTACAAAAACCTATTACTGCTCAGCTAGCTAGAGGAAACTGTCCCCAGGGTTGTGACTGGCTACAAAAACCTATTACTGCTCAGCTAGCTAGAGGAAACTGTCTCCAGGGTTGTGACTGGCTACAAAAACCTATTACAGCTCAGCTAGCTAGAGGAAACTGTCTCCAGGGTTGTGACTGGCTACAAAAACCTATTACTGCTCAGCTAGCTAGGGGAAACTGTCTCCAGGGTTGTGACTGGCTACAAAAACCTATTACTGCTCAGCTAGCTAGAGGAAACTGTCTCCATGGTTGTGACTGGCTACAAAAACCTATTACTGCTCAGCTAGCTAGAGGAAACTGTCTCCAGGGTTGTGACTGGCTACAAAAACCTATTACTGCTCAGCTAGCTAGAGGAAACTGTATCCAGGGTTGTGACTGGCTACAAAAACCTATTACTGCTCAGCTAGCTAGGGGAAACTGTCTCCAGGGTTGTGACTGGCTACAAAACCCCATTACTGCTCAGCTAGCTAGAGGAAACTGTATCCAGGGTTGTGACTGGCTACAAAACCCCATTACTGCTCAGCTAGCTAGAGGAAACTGTCTCCAGGGTTGTGACTGGCTACAAAAACCTATTACTGCTCAGCTAGCTAGAGGAAACCGGCTCCAGGGTTGTGACTGGCTACAAAACCCCATTACTGCTCAGCTAGCTAGAGGAAACTGTCTCCAGGGTTGTGACTGGCTACAAAAACCTATTACTGCTCAGCTAGCTAGGGGAAACTGTCTCCAGGGTTGTGACTGGCTACAAAAACCTATTACTGCTCAGCTAGCTAGGGGAAACTGTCTCCAGGGTTGTGACTGGCTACAAAAACCTATTACAGCTCAGCTAGCTAGAGGAAACTGTCTCCAGGGTTGTGACTGGCTACAAAAACCTATTACTGCTCAGCTAGCTAGAGGAAACTGTCTCCAGGGTTGTGACTGCTAGCCTAGGACCCAGATTGACTCTTACGGTACTATCCTATAATATAAAGAGGGGACAAGGTCATCTTCTTGTATCTGTAGCTTGGATCGATCTCTGGTTAGATCAGTTTGATAGCTGTACAGGTGTGTGTTTGTATTTGTATGCGGAACTTTAACTAATAGTTGTAGTATAAAAGCATTCTTTGATGAGGAGTCTGTGAATATGTGTGTGTGTGATACAGCAGAGCAGTGACCTCGCTGTTTGTCTACACTCTAATGATCATCTCACCTCGTTAAGAGGCCACATCGCCACTAACGAGATGCTCCTTGGCCTGGTGTGAATGAAAACTCTCCTTCACATAAACCATCACAGTAATGACTTTAGAGACAGAGCTTGAATATGATACACTACAAGGACTAAACGTATGTTGGTCATCTCCTCATTGAACATCTCATTCCAAAATGATGGGCATTAATATGGAGTTGGTCCCCCACTTTGCTGCTATAACATCCTCCACTCTTCAGGAAAGGCTTTCCGCTAGATGTTGGAAAACTGCTGCGGTGACTTGCTTCCATTCAGCCACGAGCATTAGTGAGGTCGGGCACTGATGTTGGGTGATTAGGCCCGGCTCGCAGTTGACAATCCAATTCATCCCAAAAGTGTTCGATGGGTTTAAGGTCAGGGCTCTGTGCAGGCCAGTCAAGTTGTTCCACACTGATTTTGACAAACCATTTCTGTATGGACCTCGCTTTGTGCACGGTGGCATTGTCATGTTGAAACAAGAAAGGGCCTTCCCTTTCGTCTACAATGTCATTCTATGCTGTAGCATAGGCCCCTTAGTTCCCTTCACTGGAACTACAGGGCCTAGCCCGAAACATAAAAACAGCCCCAGACCATTATTCCCCCTCCACCAAACTTTACAGTTTGCACTATGCATTAGTACAGATAGCATTCTCCTGGCATCCGCAAAACCCAGATTCACCATCGAACTGCCAGATGGTGAAGCGTGATTCATCATTCCAGAGAGTCCAGAGTCCAATTGTTTGGAACTCGGGGGAAAGACGATTGTTACAAGCTACCCGCTTCCGCTCTGTGAGCTTGTGTGGCCTACTACGTCACGGCTGAGCCGTTGTTGCTCTTAACAGTTTCCACTTCACAATAACAGCTTTTACAGTTGACCGTGGCAGCTCTAGCAGGGCAGAAATTTGACGAACAGACTTATTGGTAAGGTGGCATCCTATGACGGTGCCACGTTAAAAGTCACTGAGCTCTTCAGTACGGCCATTCTACTGCCAGTGTTTGTCTATGGAGATTGCATGGCTGTTTGCTCGATTTTATACACTTGTCAGCAACTGGTGTGGCTGAAATAACAGAATGCACTAATTTGAACGGGTATCCGAATACTTATATACTCTAGTATATATAGTGTATATGAGGTTTGTGCCTTGGTGTATATGAAACAGTGTTGACAGTGGAGGATCCAGAACAGAAGGACTTGAAAGTGGTTGTTGTGAATCTCCCGCAGAAATAACAATGTACCATAGGTGTTTATTGACAGCGTCGATGTTATTCTGTCTAGTCCATAGGACTATGCCGGCGTTAGGGGAAACATTTTAGAAGCATGTCGAACCCATACTAGGTTAAAGCTGTGTGAAGAATGTGTCATTTCATTTTAAGGGACTTTAATAAACCATTTATACTCTCACATGTAAAACCATTTACTAATCATTAGTTAAGTATTTTCGCAGTCCCTAATCAAAAATGATTTACTTTATAAATGTTTTGGTGAACAGTGTAATTTCTCATAAAAAGGTCTCAAAATAGCCTAGAACATATCACTGGTAAAATAATAGGCACACAACACAGGATGTTTAAGGAAATATATGTATACATATGTGAATAAGTAAATCAAATAAAATCACATGTTATTGGTCACATACACATGGTTAGCAGATGTTAATGTGAGAGCAGGGAAATGCTTGTGCTTCTAGTTCCGACAGTGCAGTAATATCTAACAAGTAATCTAACAAATTCACAACAACTACTTTATACACACAAATGTAAAGGGATGGAATAAGAATATGTACATATAAATATATGGATGAACGATGGCTGATAGGCAATAGATGGTATAAAATACAGTATATACATATGAGACGAGTAATGAGATATGTTAACATTATTAAAGTGGCATTATTTAAAGTGACTAGTGATCCATTTATTAAAGTGGCCAGTGATTTTAGTCTGTATGTAGGTAGCAGCCTCTCTGTGTTAGTGATGGCTGTTTAACAGTTTGATGGCCTAGAGATAGAAGCTGTTTTTCAGTCTCTCGGTACTAACCTCGCCTTCTGTATGGTAGCAGAGTGAACAGGTAGTGGCTCGGGTGGTTGTTGTCCTTGATGATCTTTTTGGCCTTCCTGTGACATTGGGTGCTGTAAGTGTCCTGGAGGGCAGGTAGTTTGCCCCCGGTGATTTGTTGTGCGGACCTGTATGGCCTTGCGGTTGATGGTGGAGCAGTTGCCGTACCAGGCGGTGATACAGCCTGACAGGATGCTCTCAATTGTGCATCTGTTAAAGTTTGTGAGGCTTTTAGGTGACAAGCCAAATTTCTTCAGCCTCCTGAGGTTGAAAAGGCGCTATTGCGCCTTCTTCACCACACTGTGGTGAAGTTTGTAAAATCCATTTCAGTTTGTCTGTGATGTGTACACCGAGGAACTTAAAACTTTCCAACTTCTCCACTACCGTCCCGTTGATGTGGATAGGGGGGGTGCTCCCTCTGCTGTTTCCTGAAGTACACGATCATCTCCTTTGTTTTGTTGACGTTGAGTTAGAGGTTCTTTCAGTGAGACCACACTCCGAGTGCCCTCACCTCCTCCCTGTAGGCTGTCTCGTCGTTGTTGGTAATCAACTACTGTTGTGTCGTCTGCAAACTTAATGATTAAGTTGGAGGCGTGCATGGCCACGCAGTCGTGAGTGGACAGGGAGTCCAGGAGAGGGTTGAGCATGCACCCTTGTGGGGCCCTAGTGTTGAGGATCAGCGAAGTGGAGATGTTGTTTCCTACCTTAACCACCTGGGGGCTGCCAGTCATAAAGTCCAGGACCCAATTGCACAGAGCGGGGTTGAGACCCGGGGCCTCAAGCTTTATGATGAGCTTGGATGGTACTATGGTGTTGAATGCTAAGCTGTCGTCAATGAACAGCATTCTAACATAGGTATTCCTCTTGTCCAGATGGGATAGGGCAGTGTGCAGTGGGATGGCTATTGCATTGTCTCTGGACCTGTTGGGGCGGTATGCAAACTGAAGTGGGTCAGGGGTGGCAGGTAAGTTGGAGGTGATATGATTCTTGACTAGTCTCTAAAAGCATTTCATGATGACAGAAGTGAGTGCTACGGGCGATAGTCATTTATTTCAGTTATCTTTGCCAGCTAGTCTGCGTGTGCTCTGATGAGGTGGCTAGGGATGCCATCTAGGCCAGCAGCCTTGCAAGGATTATCACGTTTAAATGTCTTACTCACGTCGGCCACGGAGAAGGAGGGGGAATCCGCAGTCCTTCAAATCAAATCAAATGTATTTACATAGCCCTTCTTACATCAGCTGATATCTCAAAGTGCTGTACAGAAACCCAGCCTAAAACCCCAAACAGCAAGCAATGCAGGTGTAGAAGCACGGTGGCTAGGAAAAACTTCCTAGACAGGCCAAAACCTAGGAAGAAACCTAGAGCGGAACCAGGCTATGAGGGGTGGCCAGTCCTCTTCTGGCTGTGCCGGGTGGAGATTATAACAGAACATGGCCAAGATGTTCAAATGTTCATAAATGACCAGCATAGTCAAATAATAATAATCACAGTAGTTGTCGCGGGTGCAGCAAGTCAGCACCTCAGAAGTAAATGTCAGATGGCTTTTCAAAGCCGATCATTAGGAGTATTTCGCTCCTGCTGTCTCTAGAGAGTTGAAAACAGCAGGTCTGGGACAGGTAGCACGTCTGGTGAACAGGTCAGGGTTCCATAGCCGCAGGCAGAACAGTTGAAACTGGAGCAGCAGCACGGCCAGGTGGACTGGGGACAGCAAGGAGTCATCATGCCAGATAGTCCTGAGACATGGTCCTAGGGCTCAGGTCCTCTGGTAGAGAGAAAGAAAGAGGGAAAGAGAGAATTAGAGAGAGCATACTTAAATTCACACAGGACACCGGATAAGACAGGAGAAGTACTCTAGATATAACAAACTAACCCTAGCCCCCGACACATAAACTACTGCAGCATAAATACTGGAGGCTGAGACAGGAGGGGTCAGGAGACACTGTGGCCCCATCCGATGATACCCCCGGACAGGGCCAAACAGGAAGGATATAACCCCACCCACTTTGCCAAAGCACAGCCCCCACACCACACCACTAGAGGAATATCTTCAACCACCAACCTACCATCCTGAGACAAGGCTGAGTATAGTCCTTGGTAGCAGTCCGCATCGGTGGCACTGTATTATCCTCAAAGCGGGCAAAGAAGGTGTTCAGTTTGTCTGGAAGAAAGACATCGCTGCCGGGGACGTGACTGCTTTTCTTTTTCTAGTCCACAATTGCCTGTAGACCCTACCACATACGTCTTGTGTCTGATCCGTTGAATTGCGACTCCACTTTGTTCCTGTACTGACAATTCGCTTGTTTGATTGCCTTACGGAAGGAATAACTACACTGTTTATATTCTGCCATATTCCCCAACATCTTTCCATGGTTGAATGAGGTGGTTCAAACTTTCAATTTCGCGCGAATACCGCCATCTGTCCATGGTTTCTGGTTAGGGTAGGTTTTAATAGTCACAGTGGGTAGAACATCTCCAATAAACTCCCTCATAAACTCACTCACCGAGTTATTTTCTGAGTTTTCCCTGAACATTTCCCAGTCCGCGTGATCAAAACAAACTTGAAGCATGGATTCTGATTGGTCAGACCAGCGTTGAATGGTTCTAGTCACGGGTACATCCTGTTTGAGTTTCTACCTATAGGACGGTAGGAGCAAGATGGAGTCGTGGTTGGATTTTCCGCAGGGGGGGGGGGGGGGCCTTGTATGCATCGCGGAAGTTAGAGAAGAAGTGGTCCAAGGTATTGCCTGCGCGGGTGCTACAATCAATGTGCTGGTAGAATTTAGGTAGCCTTGTTCTCAAATTAGCTTTGTAAAAATCCCCAGCTACAGTAAATGCAGCCTCAGGATATATAGTTTCGAGTTTACATAGAGTCCAGTGAAGTTCCTTGAGGGCCGTTGCGGTATCTGCTTGGGGGGGACAATACACGGCTGTGACTATAATCAAAGAGAATTCTCTTGGGAGATAATGTGGTCGGCATTTGATTGTAAGGAATTCTAGGCCAGGTGAACAAAAGGACTTGAGTTCCTGTATGTTGTTATGATTACACCATGAGGCGTTAATCATGGAGCATACACCCCCTCCCTTCTTCTTACCAGAGAGAATTTTGTTTCTGTCGGTGCGTCGCGTGAAGAAACCGGTGGCTGTACTGAGTCCAACAACATATCCCGAGAGAGCCATGTTTCCGTGAAACAGAGAATGTTACAATCTCCGATGTCTCTCTGGAAGGCAACCCTTGCCTTAATTTCATCCACTTTGTTGTCTAGAGACTGGACATTGTCGTGTAATATGCTTGGAAGCGGTGGGTGGTGTACACGTCTTCGAAGTCTGACCAGGAGGCCGCTCCTGCTACCTCTCCTGCAGCGACGTTGTTTTGGGTCAGCCTCTGGGATTAGATCCATTGTCTTGGGTGGAGGTCCAAACAAAGGATCCTCTTCGGTAAAGTCATATTCTTGGTCGTAATGTTGGTATGTTGATGTCGCTCTTATATCCAATAGTTCTACCCGGCAGTATGTAATAACACTTGAGATTTCCTGGGCTAGCAATGTAAGAAATAATATATTTTAAAAAACTAAACACTGCCTTGTTTCCTAAGGACAAAGTGAGGCGACCATCTCTGTTGGCGCCACCTTACTAACGTTTTCAAATGTGGGAGTAATGATTACAGTTTTTTTCGATTGCTAAACGACAGTGGGCACAACTGGAGTCACATGTGCAAAACTCAGTCTGCACTACCAACAGTCACCTGAGCTAAACAGTTCACATCACCTGCAAAACTCATTCCAAGCAACACAACTCTTAACACATGGCTCAAAACACGCTCAGTGCAGCCAAACACTATGCACAACCCTCACTGAGATAACACACACTGTCACTCAGAACACACTGAGAGTAAAAACACTAGCATCAAACACCAATACAGAAAATACAAACTTTTCATCTTTACAGTTTGAACAATTTCAGTGACTTCATACAAAGTAATATTTTCTTCAAAGAAAAGAGTGACATTCTTTCACATGATTTATAATTTTTTTTAGAACATAGCAATTCTTTAAGGTAAATGAAAATTAGCAGTTTGCTTCAATAGTCTGTAGTAATTTACGGAATTACAGTAATGAGAAAAAAAAGGTAGAAACTAAAAGTACATACTGTAATTCGAAAAAAAATAATCAAGGGGCTAATCCTGCCTCTCTCTAGCATCAGGCCACAGGTTTTCTTCAACATCACATCAAATGTTTTCTCTTGCCATGCACCTGGGGAAGAACCTTCTGGAGTGCCTTATCCATCCCTGGCAGTCCTCTGGACTCGTGTCCTCACATCCGGCACGCATGACTTCCAAAAGAGACATTTGGTCATGTGGGTGGTGACCAAACACTTTCCACCTCCAGGCAGAGAAAAACTCCTCTATTGGGTTGAGGAAGGGTGAATATGCAGGCAGGTACAAAACCATAAATCTGTGATGTGCTGCAAACCAATCTGTGACAGCTGCAGAGTGGTGAAAAGCAACGTTATCGCAAACTATGACAAAAACTTGGGGGTTTCTTACTGGCTCCCCCTGTTCTGCTGGCACTAGCTGAGCATAGAGCTGTTCTAGGAAAGCTATAAGCCTTTCTGTGTTGTATGGGCCAATGAGTGGTGTGTTGAGAAGCAAACCATCATTGGCCATTGCAGCACACATGGTGATATTTCCCCCCCTTTGGCCTGGAACCTCCACAGTGGCCCTTTGACCTATAACATTCCTTCCTCTGCGCCGTGTTTTGGCAAGGTTAAATCCAGCTTCATCGATAAATACAAATGAATGTGGTCTTTCCAGTGCTTCCACCTCCATTACTCTCTGAAAAACAGTAAGTGCACTAGAAATGCTAGTGTTTTTTTTAACTGTAAATATTTTGTATAGCTGTGTACGTAACCTCAGACGTCTTACCTGGACATATTGGTATCTTTGCACTTTTACCCGTTCCCTGTTTCTCTCGAACGGTACAGTGTATAACTGTTTCATTGTAACTTGGTGTTTCTTTAGGACTCGAGCAATAGTTGTTGTGCTGACAGAATTAAAATTTTCAAACATATCATTATCAGCCAGCACTCTATCTTGAATCTCCCGCAGTTTTATTGCATTGTTGACAACAACCATGTCAACAATAGCATTTTCCTGCACATCTGAAAATATTTTTCCTCTTCCCCCTGTTGGGGGCAGCCTTTGGGTCCTGTTGTAAAAATATATTTTACAGTCAAACTTACTCTAATATATATCTGTGTAAATATTATATAATTGCAATACAAAATAGATTCCTGTATTGTTTTCATTTACTGTAAGGATGTAACTCTCACCTGTTTGCAAGATGGAAAATTTGCATTACAGATGCCACTGTGGATCTTTGCGGATTGGGTTGCACCCTCAACCCTGCCTCTCTCAATGAGAGACCATGGTTCACGACATGGTCTATAAGTGTAGCCCTTATTTCATCTGAAATAACAGCTCTTTGTCTTCTTTGTCTTCCTCCACGCATCCGCCCTCTCCCTGCCACCCTTCTCCCTCCACGAACCCATCTTCCTTGTTCCATTTCCAAAATGAGTCTTTCTGAGTTCTACCTATATATACTGTAATATGTGTGTGTGTTCACTAACAAGTCTAAAACAAGACACCTGCTTAGCCTTTCAGCTGAAATTGCAATCAGCAGTGTTTGAAAGGCACAAGGCTGAAATCTATTCCGTTTTGAATGTGTGGTTCACAGTTTTGACAGCAGTGTGTTAGCATTTGAACAAAGTGCTGTAAATCCACAGTGTTGTGCAGGTTGTGGTTAAAGTCATGGGATAAGTGTGTAGAGTTTTGAAAACTGTGTTCAAGCAATGAAAAACGAACTAGAGTTTGGTCCACATGAACTGCTGCTGTGCAGACTGTAGTTAGAGTTTTGCACATGTGACTCCAGTTGTGTCCACTGTCGTTTAGCAATCGAAAAAAACTGTAATAAATGGTTAGAAAAGTGTTTGTAAATGCGTTACGTTTATTATGGACTCTTAAAATATAGTGTTACCAAAGAACGTTCCAAATTGTTTAGCCTGTCAGTCCAGATGGGTTTAAATGAATGGAATAAATGGAACACATTATTTTCTCAACTGGAATCCAATCGTTCAAAAAGTACATCTGTGAGGCTTTGTGTGGTCCTGCCGCAGTGGAGGAAGGGGAGGGGGGGGGGGGGGGGGGGAATTACTACAGAAGTACTCAACTCTATGGCACTTCCATTAAATTGCTCTCATTTTGTCTTTCAAAGCAGTTTGTGTGTTTGTGTGTACGTGCATGTGTGTGTGTGTGTGTGTGTGTGTGTGTGTGTGTGTGTGTGTGTGTGTGTGTGTGTGTGTGTGTGTGTGTGTGTGTGTGTGTGTGTGTGTGTGTGTGTTTGTGTGTGCGTGCATGTGCATGCGTGCGTGTGTATGTGTGTGTGTGTGTGTGTATGTGTGTGTGTGTGTGTATGTGTGTGTGTGTGTGTGTGTGTGTGTGTGTGTTATTACTCGGAGTGGAAAACCATTAGCGCTGTATGGTAGTTTGAGGAGCAACCTCTCTCCTTACTTATCTCTGATGAATTCAGTGTGTGAGTTCCCTGATGGCTCTACACAGCATAATGCATCCCATCAGGGAGAAGGAGATGGATGGATGGGGAGTGGGACGTCTAACTGGATGCCTTCTTTGATCTCACTCTGCCGCCATTTTGTCTGCCTGAGGCTCCCCATGCGACAGCACATGTCCTATATCTGCACATTATGATCCAATTCACACAAAGAATCCACACAAAACAATGTACTTCTAAAGTAACAACACATAGTGGGTTTTGTTTGGCCTTATGTTATGTTCTGTTTACAGAAGTTAAGCCTTGAAAATGTACATTTTCACATTTGTTGTTGCTGTTGTTGTTTAATCATCTTTGGCTGGATAGTTGGGGAAAGTTGGGATTTAGAGTTGAGAGAAGCAGAGTCCTGTCTCTTCTGGCCTCAGGCTGTATGGTGCGGCAAAAACAGATATAATATACGCTGACAAGAAAACCTAAAGTGTAGCCATACAAAGGATATTCGCTACCGTAACTCCACCCCTGATAGGGCGTCAATTAGCTGTGAACAGAGTGCATGTCAATGTTCTGCATTCTATCCTAGTTAATGTGATGAATAAATAGGATTAGTTGTGAGCTCTTGTGTATCGCTACTCCTAAGCTGGCTATTTTATGGCCCAGCTTTAGGAGAAAGCAATTATTGTTGCTATGGATTACACGTTTAATACAACTCATTATGCCCCAGATAACATTTCTGAATAGAATGCTGCATTTTGTATAATATTTTAATGTGCAATTATTTCTGTACTGACACGTTAAATATATGTAAAGCCTGGCGCTGCCATATGATGTTTGTGACTATGAGTCAATTTGTAGTCAGACTGTGTCTAGGTACCTATACCTTTGGCACCAGAAGCCAATAAAAGCAAATGACCAACACTTTCTACTCAGGAATACCAAATAAGCACCTTTAGAAATAAAGTTTAGTTGTTTCTTTTTCCATAGACTGGAGTTTTATTGCTGTCCTTAGTCGTTTAAAATGAGTTGTATTCTTTTTATTGCTCTTTTTATTCTGACACAGTGGCTTCCTCTTGGGAAGGGACAGATCTATTATGTCCAGTGTAATTGTGTTTGCATTTGAAACACGGCCGTGATTGCTTTTTGACTTCTGAATATTCCAGATTGGATGGGCTAAATTACATTTTAGAAAATGTCCCGGGCTCCCTAAGCCATCGTCTCCGCTCCTGCATGCTCTGTTCCACTCCTCTCCCCTTTGCTCCTCCTCTCTCCTCTCCCCTTCGCTCTCTTTCCATCTGCTCCCCTCTCCTCTCCCCTCCACTCCGCTCATCTCTCCCCTCCGCTCCTCTCCCCTCCTCTCCTCTCCCCTCCTCTCCCCTCCACTCCCCTCTCCCCTCCACTTCCCTCTCCCCTCCACTTCCCTCTCCCCTCCACTTCTCTCCACTCCTCTCCTCTCCACTTCCCTCTCCCCTCCACTTCCCTCTCCCATCCACTTCCCTCTCCCCTCCACTTCTCTCCACTCCTCTCCTCTCCACTACCCTCTCCCCTCCACTTCCCTCTTCCCCTCTTCTCCCCTCCACTTCCCTCTCCCCTCCACTTCTCTCCACTCCTCTCTCCTCTCTACTCCACTCTCAAATCAAATCAAATCAAATGTATTTATATAGCCTTTCGTACATCAGCTGATATATCAAAGTGCTGTACAGAAACCCAGCCTAAAACCCCAAACAGCAAGCAATGCAGGTGTAGAAGCTCCCCTCTCCACTCCGCTCATCTCTCCCCTCCGCTCCTCTCCCCTCCCCTCCTCTCCCCTCCACTTCCCCTCACCCCTCCCCTCCACTCACCTCTCCACTCCCCTCCTCTCCCCTCCACTTCCCCTTCACTTTCCTCTCCCCTCCACTCCCCTCTGCTCCTCTCTCCGCTCCCCTCCGCTCCTCTCCCCTCCACTTCCCCTCCCCCGCTCCCCTCCACTCGCCTCTCCACTCCCCTCCCCTCCTCTCCCCTCCACTCCCCTCTGCTCCTCTCTCCGCTCCCCTCCGCTCCTCTCTGCTCCTTTCTACTCCCCTTGCTGCCGGTGCACTGTCAGTTCTGAGAACCTGATTACCGTCTTTTTTCTCGCTCCTCCACATTTCCAATTACCCCTTTTTAGGTGTGGCAGGTAGCCTAGTGGTTAGAGCGTTGGACTAGTAACCGGAGGGTTGCAAGATCAAATCCCCGAGCTGACAAGGTACAAATCTGTCATCCTGCCCCTGAACAAGGCAGTTAACCCACTGTTCCTAGGCCGTCATTGAAAATAAGAATTTGTGCTTAACTAACTTGCCTACAAAGGTAAAATAAATTTAGATAGATCCATGAATAAATGTTTATAAAGGTTGCTAATAAGGTTAGCCCACGCACTGCTTTCATATAGGTATTTAAAAAGGTCAAAGAGATATTATGGATGTGGTAAAGTAAACACACTCCCCTCACCCCTCCACTCCCCACTCCCCTTACCTTTGTGCTCCCCTGTCCCCTCCGCTCTCCTCCCCTCCGCTTCACTCCACTCTGCTTCCCTCTTCCCCCCGCTCTTCTCCCCTCTGCTTCTCTCCACTACCCTCCACTTCCCTTGCACTCGCTCCTCCACTCCCGTCTTCCCCTCCTCTCCCCTTCCCTCCACTCGACTTCCCTCCACTCCTCCACTCCCCGCTTCCCCTCTCCTCCTCTCTCCCCTCTTCTCCCCTCCCCTCTGCTCCTCTCCACTCCTCTCCTCTCTGCTTCTCTCCACTCCTCTCTCCCCTCCGCTCCTCTCCCCTCCGTTCCTCTCCCCTCCGCTCCTCTCTCCTCCGCTCCGCTCCTCTCCCCTCCGCTCCTCTCCTCTCCCCTCCTCTCCCCTCTGCTCCTCTCCACTCCTCTCCCCTCTGCTTCTCTCCACTCCTCTCTCCTCTGCTTCTCTCCACTCCTCTCTCACCTCCACTCCTGTCCCCTCTGCTTCTCTCCACTCCTCTCTCCCCTCCGCTCCTCTCCCCTCCGCTCCTCTCTCCTCTCCTCTCTCCTCTGCTTCTCTCCCCTCCGCTCCTCTCCCCTCCGCTCCTCTCCCCTCCGCTCCTCTCCCCTCTGCTCCTCTCCCCTCCGCTCCTCTCCCCTCCGCTCTTCTCCCCTCTGCTCTCTTTCCAACTGCTCCCCTCTCCCCCTCCACTCCTCTCTGCTCCACTCCCCTCACCTCTCTGCTCCTCTCCCCCTCTCCCCCTGATCTCCTTCCCCTCCTCTCCCCTCGCCGCTCCCCTCCCCTCTGCTCCTATCCCCCTCCGCTCTCCTTCCCCTCCACTCCGCTCCCCTCTCCCCTCCTCTCTCCTTACACTCTGCTCCCCTCTCCCCTCCTCTCTCCTTCCACTCCGCTCCCCTCCGCTCCCATCTCCCCTCTGCTCTCCTCTCTTTTCCGGTCTGCGCTCCCAAAGGTTGATATTTTCTCCTGTGACCTAATGAAAGCACTGAAGTCTCTGAGAGGATCAACTGGAGGCAGACTGACTGAGGAGGTTAAGGTCTCTTCTGAGAGAGCTGTGTGGAAGGGCTGATGTTCCATCTATCTAGCGCAACTCAGAACAGTGTGTGAATGTTCCTTATTGAAAGAAGTCTGAATGCGTTTTGGTCTGTTCTGTGTGAATTAACTCCATCTGAACTAACCTCTTTCTCCCTCTCTCTCCTCCCTTCTCTCTCTCCTCCCTTCTCTCTCTCTCCTCCTTTCTCTCTCTCCTCCCTTCTCTCTCTCCCTACTCCCTTCTCTCTCTCTCCTCCCTCCCTTCTCTCTCTCTCTACTCCCTTGTCTCTCTTTCTACTCCCTTCTCTCTCTACTCCCTGCTCTCTCTCGACTACTTTCTCTCTTCTACTCCCTTCTCTCTCTCCTCCCTTCTCTCCCTACTCCCTTCTCTCTCTCCTCCCTTCTCTCTCTACTCCCTTCTCTCTCTACTCCCTTCTCTCTCTACTCCCTTCTCTCTCTACTCCCTTCTCAATCTACTCCCTTCTCTCTCCTCCCTTCTCTCTCTTTCAACTCCCTTCTCTCTCTACTCGCTTCTCTCTCCCCTCCTTTCTTTCTCTACTCCCTTCTCTCTCTCTCCTTGCTTCTCTCTGGCTCTACTCCCTTCTCTCCCTCTCTACTCCCTTCTCTCCCTCTCTACTCCCTTCTCTCCCTCTCTACTCCCTTCTCTCCCTCTCTACTCCCTTCTCTCCCTCTCTACTCCCTTCTCTCCTGCTCTACTCCCTTCTCTCCCTCTCTACTCCCTTCTCTCCCTCTCTACTCCCTTCTCTCCTGCTCTACTCCCTTCTCTCCTGCTCTACTCCCTTCTCTCCCTCTCTACTCCCTTCTCTCCCTCTTCTCTCTCTCTCTCTCTCTCGCTCTCTCTCTCTCTCGCTCTATACTCTACTCTCTCTCTCTCTCCTTGCAGATATGGAGACATGGTTCCTAAGACGATTGCGGGGAAGATATTTGGTTCTATCTGTTCTCTGAGCGGGGTGTTGGTCATTGCCCTGCCTGTCCCAGTCATTGTGTCCAACTTCAGCCGCATCTACCACCAAAACCAGAGAGCTGACAAAAGACGGGCGCAGAAGATGCAGGTAAACATAGTTTGTTACTACCTCAGAGGTTTGGACTGGAGACCTCCAGTTCAGGGAGCCATCCAAGCCCACTCTCCCCCGGAGAAGAGCAGAGAGATGGGAAAGGCGCAGGGCTCATGTCCCCATAGAAAGGCATTCTCTAGATAACGTATGAATATCACACACACAAACACACACAAGCACAGTTATTCACATGATATAAACAGTAATCAAGTGACACATCCACTACTTGTTGCTCACTGAATGCGACCCTGGTGTCGTTTCCCCAGGAGAGCAATAACCCTGTGTAAAAACGCATTCAGAGGGAAGAGCCGTTGGTTATGTCATGAAACAGTGTCATTCTCCATTAACCTAGACATTTTAATGCCTTTTGCCATAGTGTGTGAGCCATACAATCCAGGCGCAGCAGAGAGAAGATAAACTGAGGAGTCACAGCCTGTCACTGTACTAATGACACTCGCCTATCACTGTCATCTCACAGCGCACTGTTTGTGTGTGTGCTTGTGCATGCAGGCGTGTGTGTGCATGCATGTACGTGTGTGTGTGAGAGGGAGAGAGGGGGGGGGGGTTATCCCTCACACCAGGCCCTGTCTCAAGTCTCTTCAGTATTTGTTATTACTTAATTAACTGTAAACTAATTGTCTGAAAATCACCAGGGGCCTGTTTCCTTGTGTGTGGGGACCAGACAGTCAAACAGGCTGATGATGAGTCAATCTAACCATATAGGCTCATCATACAACATTCCTACTACTGTTAGATACAGTCTAGCCATTCTAGTCCCCTATCCCAAACCCACCCCTAATCAATGAATGCTGATTGGCTGGAGTACAGCCAGTCTAGTCCCCTATCCCAAACCCACCCCTAATCAATGAATGCTGATTGGCTGGAGTACAGCCAGTCTAGTCCCCTATCCCAAACCCACCCCTAATCAATGAATGCTGATAGGCTGGAGTACAGCCAGTCTAGTACCCTATCCCAAACCCACCCCTAATCAATGAATGCTGATTGGCTGGAGTACAGCCAGTCTAGTCCCCTATCCCAAACCCACCCCTAATCAATGAATGCTGATAGGCTGGAGTACAGCCAGTCTAGTACCCTATCCCAAACCCACCCCTAATCAATGAATGCTGATTGGCTGGAGGTGAACACATGACTGTTTCACAGGTAGACACCAGTCTCTGGTTAAAAGACTAGGGGCTCTATTCAATCAGATCTGCTTTAACCCACATCTACATAACGGTTGTTTTGGCGTGTCGGAGGTGGAACTGCATTTTTTACCAGCATTTCGCTACACCCGCAATAATATAACAATACTATCTGCTAAATATGTGTACGTGACCAATAACATTTGATTGGATTAGAGCTGTCAAATCCACAAGCGGATCCTGGTATTATACCTAAAGCGGACCTTGCCTTGTTTACCAGTTGGAACACTGGAATGTCAGATGTGATCTACACCTTGATTCGGTGAATTTTTTAATAAATGTTTTATTTCACCTTTATTTAACCAGGTTGGCCAGTTGAGAACAAGTTATCTTTTACTACTGTGACCTGGCCAAGATAAAGCAATGCAGTGCGACAAAAACAACAACACAGAGTTACACATGGATTAAACAAACATACAGTCAATAATACAATGGAAAATCTGTATACAGTGTGTGCAAATGAAGTAAGGAGGTAAGGCAATAAATAGGCCAATGGTGGCGAAGTAATTACAATTTAGCAATTTACACTGGAGTGAAATATGTGCAGATGAGGATGTGCAAGTAGAAATACTGGTGTGCAAAAGAGCAGAAAAACAAAAACAAATATGTGGATGAAGTAGGTAGTTGGTTGGATGGGCTATTTACAGATGGGCTGTGTACAGCTGCAGCGATCGGTAAGCTGCTCTAACAGCTGACGCTTAAAGTTAGTGAGGGAAATATAAGTCTCCAACTTCAGTGATTTTTGCAATTCGTTCCAGTCATTGGCAGCAGAGAACTGGAAGGAAAGGCGGCCAAAGGAGGTGTTGACTTTGGGGATGACCAGTGAAATATACCTGCTGGAGCGCGTGCTGCTTGTGGGTGCTGCTACGGTGACCCGTGAGCTGAGATAAGGCGGAGCTATACCTAGCAAAGACTTATAGATTACCTGGAACCAGTGGGTTTGGCGACGAATATGTAGCGAGGACCAGCCAGCGAGAGCATACAGGTCGCAGTGGTGGGTAGTATATGGGGCTTTGGTGACAAAACAGATGGCACTGTGATAGACTGCATCCAATTTGCTGGGTAGAGTGTTGGAGGCTATTTTGTCAAGGATCAGTAGGATAGTCACTTTTACGAGGGTATGTTTGCCAGCATGAGTGAAGGAGGCTTTGTTGCGAAATAGGAAGCCGATTCTAGATTTAACTTTGGATTGGAGATGCTTAATGTGAGTCTGGAAGGAGAGTTTACAGTCTAGCCAGACACCTAGGTATTTGTAGTTGTCCACATATTCTAAGTCAGAACCGTCCAGAGTAGTGATGCTAGTCTGGCGGGCGGGTGCGGGCAGCGATCAGTTGAAGAGCATGCATTTCGTTTTACTAGCATCTAAGAGCAGTTGGAAGCCACGGAAGGAGTGTTGTATGGCTTTGAAGCTCGTTTGGAGGTTTGTTAACACAGTGTCTTGTATAGAAGTGTCGTCTGCAGATGTATAGAAGTAGTTAGTGAACCAGGCATTAGAGTAACCAAGGCTGTTGAGTCTGCCGATGTGCCTTGGCCAGGTCGTCTGCACAGTACTGTCTTTTAGGCGGTTATGATATTGTTTAGGACCTTGAGAGCGGCTGAGGTGCACCCGTGACCAGCTCGGAAACCAGATTGCATAGCAGAGAAGGTACGGTGAGATTCTAAATGGTCAGTGATCTGTCTGTTCAAGGGCAGGATGGATATAGGTCTGTAACAGTTTGGGTCTAGTGAAGAGGGATGTCTAGCCCAGCTGATTTGTAGGGATCTAGATTTTGCAGCTCTTTCAGAACATCAGCTCTCCGGATTTGGGTGAAGGAGAAGTGGGGTGTGCGGAGCTGTTGGCTGGGGTTGGCGTAGCCAGGTGGAAAGCATGGCCAGCTGTAGAGAAATGCTTTTTGAAATTCTCGACTATCATGGATTTACCAGTGGTGACAGTGTTTCCTAGTATCAGTGCAGTGGGAAGCTGGGAGGAGGTACTCTTATTCTCCATGGACTTTACAGTGTCCCAAAACCTTTTGGAATTAGTGCTGCAGGATGCAAATTTCAGTTTGAAAAAGCTAGCCTTTGCTTTCCTAACTGACTGTGTGTATTAGTTCCTGACTTCCCTGAAAAGTTGCAAATTGCGGGGACTATTCGATGCTAGTGCAATACGCCACAGGGTGTTTTTGTGCTGGTCAAGGGCAGTCAAGTCTGGAGTGAACCAAGGGCTGTGTTTTAGGGAGCATTTGACAGTGATGAGGGGTGGTCATTTGACCGCGGACCCATAACGGACGCAGGCAATGAGTGATTGCTGATATCCTGGTTGATATCAATGAGGGTGCCCGTGTTTACGGATTTGGGGTTGTACCTGGTAGGTTCCTTGATAATTTGTGTGAGATTGGACGGCCGGGGTGTTAAGCATATCCCAATTTAGGTCACCTTGCAGTACGAACTCTGACAATAGATGGGGGGCAATCAATTCACATATGGTGTCCAGTGCACAGCTGGGAACTGAGGGGGGTCTATAACAGTAAGGGACTTATTTCTGAGGAGATGGATCTTTAAAAGTAGAAGCTCAAACTGTTTGGGCATAGACCTGGACAGTATGAGAGAACTCTGCAGGCTATCTCTACAGTAGATTGCAATTCTGCCCCCTGTAGCAGTTCTGTCTTGACGAAAATTTTTGTAATTGAGGATGGAAATGTCCACATTTTTTGTGGCCTTCCTAAGCCAGGATTTAGACATGGCTAGGACATCCGGTTTGGCTGAGTGTGCTAAAGCAGTGAATAAATCAAAC
Organism: Oncorhynchus clarkii lewisi; assembly: GCF_045791955.1. Lineage (NCBI taxonomy): Eukaryota > Metazoa > Chordata > Actinopteri > Salmoniformes > Salmonidae > Oncorhynchus > Oncorhynchus clarkii. Next base: position 64,441,183 of record NC_092162.1, read on the forward strand.
TTAGGGAGGAGGCGTCTGATGTTAACATGCATGAACCCAAGGCTTTTACGGTTGCAGAAGTCAACAAATGAGAGTGCCTGGGTACACCCAGGGCCTGGGTTAACCTCTACATCACCAGAGGAACAGAGGAGGAGTAGGATGAGGGTACGGCTAAAGGCTGTAAGAACTGGTTGTTTAGTGCTTTGGGAACAAAGAATAAAAGGAGCAGATTTCTGGGCGTTGTAGGATAAATTCAGGGCGTGTACAGGTAGGGTACGAGTACAGTGGGGGTAAACCACGATGAGAGAGGTTGCATCTCTAGAGGCACCAGTTAAGCTAGGTGCGGTCTCTGCATGTGTTTGGGGTGGGACAAGGGGGCTATCTGAGGCATGTTGAGCAGGACTAGGGGCTCCGCAGTAAAATAAAACAAGGAGAGCTGCCCTAAACAACAGTATATAAGGCATATTGATATTGACATTGGCGCGGGACGTGGACTCCACTTCACCATAGTTTTTCTACGCCTCTTTATCCGCCTCCGTGGCCTCTTAAAAACGTCGACCCTCGCCGCCGACCTCGGACTGAGGACCCGGGTCCCGAATGGACGATTCCGGCAGCACCAGACGAACGGGAGACTCCGGCAGCTCCGGAGTGAAGGGCGATTCTGGCAGCGCCGGCGTGACGGACGGCTCTGGCAGCTCCTGGCTGACGGGCGGCTCTGGCAGCTCCTGACAGACGGGCAACTCTGGCAGCTCAGGACAGACGGGCGACTCTGGCAGCTCAGGACAGACGGGAGACTCTGGCAGCTCAGGACAGACGGGAGACTCTGACAGCGCTGGGCAGGAAGAAGACTCTGGCAGCACTGGACAGGCGGGAGCACCTGTAGGAAGGAGACGGAGAGACAGCCTGGTGCGGGGGGCTGCCACCGGAGGGCTGGTGCGTGCAGGTGGCACTGGATAGACCGGACCTTGAAGGCGCACTGGAGGTCTCGAGCACCGAGCCTGCCCAACCCTACCTGGTTTAATGCCCCCCGTAGCCGGGCCAGTGCGGCGAGGTGGAATAGCCCGCACTGGGCTGTGCTGCCGAACCGGGGACACCATGCGTAGGGCTGGTGCCATGTGCCCCGGCCCGAGGAGACGCACTGGAGACCAGATGCGCTGAGCCGGCTTCATGGCACCTGGCTCGATGCCCACTCTAGCCCAGCCGATACCAGGCACTGCAGTGTACCGCACCGGGCTATGCACGCGCACCGGGGGCACCGTGCGCCTCACGGCATAACACGGTGCCTGCGCGGTCCCTCTCTCTCTACGGTAAGCACGGGGAGTTGGCGCAGGTGTCCTACCTGACTTCGCCACACTCCCCGTGTGCTTCCCCCAATACATTTTGGGGCTGCCTCTCGGGCTTCCTTGCCAGCCCTGTTCCCTCAAAGTGCTGGCTCCCTTTACCTACTGCCTCCGCTCTCCTGGCTGCCTCCACCTATTCCCATGGGAGGCGATCCCTTCCAGCCAGGATCTCCTCCCATGTGTAGCAACCCTTGCCGTCCAGAATGTCCTCCCATGTCCATTCCTTCTTATAGCGCTGCTCCTGCTGCTGCTGCCTGTTACCACGCTGCTTGGTCCTTTGGTGGTGGGTGATTCTGTAACGGGATTCGTCGTCCTCTGGCGAGGAGTATGAGAGATCGGACCAATATCCAGCGTGGTACGTGTTCGTCATGTTTTAATGAACAAAATCACTGAACACGAAAATACAAAATAACAAATAGAAAGACAGAAAGGAAAACCGAAACAGTTCCGTGTGGAACACACAGACACAGAAAACAATCACCCACGAAACACTGGTGGGAAAAGGCTACCTAAGTATGATTCTCAATCAGAGACAACTAACGACACCTGCCTCTGATTGAGAACCATACCAGGCCAAACGCAAAATACAACATAGAAAAACAAACATAGACTGCCCACCCCAACACACGCCCTGACCATACTAAAACAAAGACAAAACAAAGGAACTAAGGTCAGAACGTGACAACACGGGACAAAAACAATCACGTCTTACTGCTGCTCCATCTTGGGCATCATATGACATCATAAATAATGAATGATTTTCAATTTGAAAGTCTTTATTTCTATACAGCCTACACTTTCTCATTCTAAACTTCTAACGCGAGTGGGGTGGGTGTGGCTTCGTGACAATGATCAAGAGCAGCTGCTCACCGATTTGACAGCTCCAATGCAGTTACACCTCCAACACCACCAAAACATCAGTTATGCATGCGGGTGTCGGCTATCACCAGTTAATACTCAATCTGAGCGAGTGGCTCCCGAGTGGCTCAGCGGTCTAAAGCACTGCATCTCAGTGTAAGAGGCGTCACCTGGTTCGAATCCAGGCTGTATCACATCCGGCTGGGATTGGGAGTCCCATAGGGTGGCACACAATTGGCCCAGTGTCGTCCGGGTTTTGCCGGAGTAGGCTGTCATTGTAAATAAGAATTTGTTCTTAACTGACTTGCCTAGTTAAATA
>NC_092162.1:64448678-64451178 GCF_045791955.1 Oncorhynchus clarkii lewisi
CCCCCCTCCTCCTCCTAGACAAGATCATTCTGTCACTGTCTCCCCCTCCTCCTCCTAGACAAGATCATGCTGTCACCATCTCCCCCCTCCTCCTCCTAGACAAGATCATGCTGTCACCATCTCCCCCCTCCTCCTCCTAGACAAGATTATGCTGTCACCGTCTCCCCCTCCTCCTCCTAGACAAGATCATTCTGTCACTGTCTCCCCCTCCTCCTCCTAGACAAGATCATGCTGTCACCATCTCCCCCCTCCTCCTCCTAGACAAGATTATGCTGTCACCGTCTCCCCCCTCCTCCTCCTAGACAAGATCATTCTGTCACTGTCTCCCCCTCCTCCTACTAGACAAGATCATGCTGTCACCATCTCCCCCCTCCTCCTCCTAGACAAGATAATGCTGTCACCATCTCCCCCCTCCTCCTCCTAGACAAGATTATGCTGTCACCGTCTCCCCCCTCCTCCTCCTAGACAAGATCATTCTGTCACTGTCTCCCCCTCCTCCTCCTAGACAAGATCATGCTGTCACCATCTCCCCCCTCCTCCTCCTAGACAAGATTATGCTGTCACCGTCTCCCCCCTCCTCCTCCTAGACAAGATCATTCTGTCACTGTCTCCCCCTCCTCCTCCTAGACAAGATCATGCTGTCACCATCTCCCCCCTCCTCCTCCTAGACAAGATCATGCTGTCACCGTCTCCCCCCTCCTCCTCCTAGACAAGATCATTCTGTCACTGTCTCCCCCTCCTCCTCCTAGACAAGATCATGCTGTCACCATCTCCCCCCTCCTCCTCCTAGACAAGATTATGCTGTCACCATCTCCCCCCTCCTCCTCCTAGACAAGATCATTCTGTCACTGTCTCCCCCCTCCTCCTCCTAGACAAGATCATGCTGTCACCATCTCCCCCCTCCTCCTCCTAGACAAGATCATTCTGTCACCGTCTCCCCCCTCCTCCTCCTAGACAAGATCATGCTGTCACCGTCTCCCCCCTCTTCCTCCTAGACAAGATTATGCTGTCACCGTCTCCCCCCTCCTCCTCCTAGACAAGATCATGCTGTCACCGTCTCCCCCCTCCTCCTCCTAGACAAGATTATGCTGTCACCGTCTCCCCCCTCCTCCTCCTAGACAAGATTATGCTGTCACCGTCTCCCCCCTCCTCCTCCTACACAAGATTATGCTGTCACCATCTCCCCCCTCCTCCTCCTAGACAAGATCATGCTGTCACCGTCTCCCCCCTCCTCCTCCTAGACAAGATTATGCTGTCACCATCTCCCCCCTCCTCCTCCTAGACAAGATTATGCTGTCACCATCTCCCCCCTCCTCTTCCTAGACAAGATTATGCTGTCACCGTCTCCCCCCTCCTCCTCCTAGACAAGATCATGCTGTCACCGTCTCCCCCCTCCTCCTCCTAGACAAGATCATGCTGTCACCGTCTCCCCCCTCCTCCTCCTAGACAAGATTATGCTGTCACCATCTCCCCCCTCCTCCTCCTAGACAAGATCATGCTGTCACCATCTCCATCCTCCTCCTCCTAGACAAGATTATGCTGTCACCATCTCCCCCCTCCTCCTCCTAGACAAGATTATGCTGTCACCATCTCCCCCCTCCTCCTCCTAGACAAGATCATGCTGTCACCATCTCCATCCTCCTCCTCCTAGACAAGATTATGCTGTCACCATCTCCCCCCTCCTCCTCCTAGACAAGATTATGCTGTCACCATCTCCCCCCTCCTCCTCCTAGACAAGATTATGCTGTCACCATCTCCCCCCTCCTCCTCCTAGACAAGATCATGCTGTCACCATCTCCCCCCTCCTCCTCCTAGACAAGATTATGCTGTTACCATCTCCCCCCACCTCTTCCTAGACAAAATGATGCTGTCACCGTCTCCCCCCTCCTCCTCCTAGACAAGATCATGCTGTCACCATCTCCCCCCTCCTCCTCCTAGACAAGATCATGCTGCCACCGTCTCCCCCCTCCTCCTCCTAGACAAGATTATGCTGTCACCATCTCCCCCCTCCTCCTCCTAGACAAGATTATGCTGTCACCATCTCCCCCCACCTCTTCCTAGACAAAATTATGCTGTCACCGTCTCCCCCCTCCTCCTCCTAGACAAGATCATGCTGTCACCGTCTCCCCCCTCCTCCTCCTACACAAGATTATGCTGTCACCATCTCCCCCCTCCTCCTCCTAGACAAGATCATGCTGTCACCATCTCCATCCTCCTCCTCCTAGACAAGAGTATGCTGTCACCATCTCCCCCCTCCTCTTCCTAGACAAGATTATGCTGTCACCGTCTCCCCCCTCCTCCTCCTAGACAAGATCATGCTGTCACCGTCTCCCCCCTCCTCCTCCTAGACAAGATCATGCTGTCACCGTCTCCCCCCTCCTCCTCCTAGACAAGATTATGCTGTCACCATCTCCCCCCTCCTCCTCCTAGACAAGATCATGCTGTCACCATCTCCATCCTCCTCCTCCTAGACAAGATTATGCTGTCACCATCTCCCCCC
>NC_092162.1:64456178-64568678 GCF_045791955.1 Oncorhynchus clarkii lewisi
CATGGTTTCTCTGTCTTCCAGAAAGCACGTCTGGCCAGGATACGAATATCCAAGACAGGAAGCTCTAATGCCTTCCTCCACAGCAAACGGAATGGCCTCTTCAGCGAAGCCTTGGAGCTCACGGTAAGAGAACACTCAATACAACCACCATTGACTGCACTAGTCACGACCTCTTTAACTCACATGGGCACTCTAGGGCACTCTCTAAAACCCAGCCCAGTCACAACAGTAGAATTCTGTATGTTTACCCTGAAAGTGTTTATACATCCACATCGGAGTGACACTTTTCCCCCGTGGGATAAACTCCTGCCTCTTAAGTACCACATCATATAATCACGCTTTGACTGCACTTCATTGAACACTTTATAGATTCCATCCTTCTTCCATCTCCTTGAGGTAATCATTGACTCATAAGTAATGGGATAGATCAAAACAAGGTTACTACATTCACCAATCCAACCTCATCAGATCAGTTATTTCCTCAAGGCAGAAAGGATAGAGAAGTCTTTATTCAAACAGGGCCCTTGTGATTCTTCTCTCTCTCCTCCTGGGTTCCTGGAAGACTAGGCCTGGCCTGGCTTCTGAGAACAGCTAAATGCAGTCCTGTTAAATATGCTGTAGTGTTAATGTGAACATCTTGGTGCTCAGCTGGGATCCAGGCTGCAGGCACTAGCAGACATGTAAACACAACTCGGGTTCCTCATCTCCTCTTCTCTCTTCTCTTCTCCTCTCTTCTCTTCTCTTCTCTTCTCTTCTGCTCTCTTCTCCTCTCTTCTCCTCTCCTCTCCTCTCCTCTCCTCTCCTCTCCTCTCCTCTCCTCTTCTCTTCTCTTCTCCTCGCCTCTCCTCTCCTCTCCTCTGGGCTGAGACACACCAAAACACAAAGACACTTTCGCTGTCTCTGAATGTATAGCTTGTCCTTCTATACACCCATGAATTGTACTGAGATTTGACTGTGCCTCCACCAGCTCTCCCACGCACTATGAAGCAACCGTTAGCATGACTAAACTATAAAAACTCAAATCTGAGCTTCTATGTTTTAGAGGTTCCGAGCAAAATGATCTCTTTGACGTCACAGGGAAAAGCCAGCTGACCTTCGATACATCTGCACCACACAGAAGATTAGTCAATTGTGGCCATGTATTATGCAGCATCACCTGGTTACCTACCTGCCTGTAGTGTAGCTAATGGACCAGCCACCTGGGTGATTCACAGCAGCCCTCACACCAGTGGAGGCTGCTGAGGGGAGGATGGCTCATAAGAATGGCTGAAACGGAGCAAATGGAATGGCACCAGTATTTGATACCATTCCACCAATTCCACTCCAGCCATTATCACGAGCCCGTCCTCCCCAATTAAGGTGCCACTGACCTCCCGTGCCTCACACATCCTGCTGATTCTTTGGCTTTAGTCTTTAGGGAATGAGTAGGACAGGACCAGAAATAGGCTGGAGACGCAGCTGTGTCTGTGTACTGTAGCTCAGCACTGTTTAGGAGGTGAACTCTTCTCCACAGCACATAAAAAAAATGTGCTGCAGCACTACTCGCATACACTGGGGAGGAGGGAACTACATAACAACACACAGTAAACATGGTGGAAACTCAGCCCGGTCTCATAGACTAGACGTAACATGGTACATTTAAATCCGGGACACTCAAAATAGTATGATATGTTATGTTTGGTATGGTATGGTTAAATAACACAGAAGGTTACTTAAGGCTAAAACAAAAGTAGGATGGTTATTCGGAGAGGATGCGCACCTGATTCTAATAATTAGCTGGTTGATAAGATGAATCCGGTTAGTTACAACTGGGATTGGTGTGAAAATCTACAGGAGGGTAGTTCTCCAGGAACAGGGTTGGAGAGCCCTGCTTTAACCTAACTTCTAACCCTAACCCCTAACCCCTAGCCTAGCTAACATTAGCCGCCTAGCTAACGTTAGCCGCCTAGCTAACGTTAGCCGCCTAGCTAACGTTAGTGTTAACCACGTAGCCACCATCTAAGGTCAGCGCCAACAAATTGGAATTCGTAACATATCATACGCTTTGCAATATTCGTAACAATTTGTATGAATTGTAATTCGTAACAGATCGTACGAAATGGATGATGGACATCCGTAAATGTATACATACAACGCATTCAGAAAGTCGTCATACCCTTTGACTTATTCCACATTTTGTTGTGTTACAGCCTGAATTCAAATATGTATTGAATACATTTTTTGCTCACCCATCTACACACAATACCCTATAAAAAAAAATATTTTACCTTTATTTTACTAGGCAAGTCAGTTAAGAACAAATTCTTATTTACAATGACGGCCTAGGAACTGCCTGTTCAGGGGCAGAACGACAGATTTGTACCTTGTCAGCTCGGGGATTCGAGTCCAACGCTCTAAGCACTAGGCTACCCTGCCGCCCCGGCATGATAAAGTGAAAACATGTTTTTAGTAATTTTAGCAAATTTATTGAAAATTAAATACAGAAATATCTCATTTCCAGAGTTATTCACACCCCTGAGTCAATACATGTTAGAATAACATTTGGCAGCGATTATAGCTGTGAGTCTTTCTGGGTAAATCTCTAAGAGCTTTCAACACCTGGATTGTGCAACATTTGCATATTATTTTTTTTTAAATTTTTTCAATATCTGTCAAATTGGTTGTTGACCATTGCTCGACAACCATTTTCTGGTCTTGCCATATATTTTCAGGCCGATTTAAGTCAAAACTGTATCTAGGCCACTCCGGAACATTCAATGTCATCTTGGTAAGCAACTCCAGTGTATATTTGGCCTTATGTTTTAGGTTATTGTCCTGCTAAAAGGTGAATTTTTCTCCCAGTGTCTGTTGGAAAGCAGATTGAACAAGGTTTTCCTCTAAGGTTTTTCCTGTGCTTAGTTCTATTGCATTTCTTTTTATAAAAAAAAACCTTCCTAGTCCTTGCTGATGACAAGCATACCCATAACATGATGCATCCACCACCATGCTTGAAAAGTGGTACTCAGTGATGTGTTTGCTCCAAACATAACGCTTTGTATTCAGGACATTAAGTTCATTTCTTTGCCACATTTTTTGCAGTTTTACTTTAGTGCCTTATTGCAAACAGGATGCATGTTTTGGAATATTTGTAACCTGTACAGGCTTCCTTCTTTTCACTCTGTCATTTAGGTTAGTATTGTGGAGTAACACAATGTTGTTGATCCATCCGCAGTTTTCTGCTATCACCAATGGCCTCATGGTGAAGTCCCTGAGCAGTGTCTTTCCTCTCCGGGAGGAAAACCTCCCTGGTCTTTGTGGTTGAATATGTGTTTGAAATGCACTGCTTGACTGAGGGACCTTACAGATAATGAATTGTATGTGTAGGGTACAGAGATTAGTTAGTCATTAAAAAATCACGTCAAACACTATAATTGCACACAGAGTGAGTCCATGCAACTTTTTATGTGACTTGTTAAGCATATTTTTACTCCTGAACTTATTTAGGCTTGTCCTAACAAAGGGGTTCAATACTTATTGTCTCAATACATTTTTTTTTTTTTTTCTAAAAACATAATTCCACTTGGACATTATGGTGTGTTGTGTAGGACAGTGACACAACATCTACATTTAATCCATTTTAAATTCAGGCTGGAACACAACACCTACATTTAATCCATTTTAAATTCAGGCTGGAACACAACATCTACATTTAATCCATGTTAAATTCAGGCTGGAACACAACACCTACATTTAATCCATGTTAAATTCAGGCTAGAACACAACACCTACATTTAATCCATTTTAAATTCAGGCTGGAACACAACATCTACATTTAATCCATTTTAAATTCAGGCTGGAACACAACACCTACATTTAATCCATTTTAAATTCAGGCTAGAACACAACATCTACATTTAATCCATTTAAAATTCAGGCTGGAACACAACACCTACATTTAATCCATGTTAAATTCAGGCTGGAACACAACATCTACATTTAATCCATGTTAAATTCAGGCTGGAACACAACACCTACATTTAATCCATTTTAAATTCAGGCTGGAACACAACACCTACATTTAATCCATTTTAAATTCAGGCTGGAACACAACATCTACATTTAATCCATTTTAAATTCAGGCTGGAACACAACATCTACATTTAATCCATGTTAAATTCAGGCTGGAACACAACATCTACATTTAATCCATGTTAAATTCAGGCTGGAACACAACACCTACATTTAATCCATGTTAAATTCAGGCTGGAACACAACATCTAAATTTAATCCATGTTAAATTCAGGCTGGAACACAACATCTACATTTAATCCATTTTAAATTCAGGCTGGAACACAACATCTACATTTAATCCATTTTAAATTCAGGCTGGAACACAACATCTACATTTAATCCATGTTAAATTCAGGCTGGAACACAACATCTAAATTTAATCCATGTTAAATTCAGGCTGGAACACAACATCTACATTTAATCCATTTTAAATTCAGGCTGGAACACAACATCTACATTTAATCCATTTTAAATTCAGGCTGGAACACAACATCTACATTTAATCCATGTTAAATTCAGGCTGGAACACAACATCTACATTTAATCCATGTTAAATTCAGGCTGGAACACAACATCTACATTTAATCCATGTTAAATTCAGGCTGAAACACAACATCTACATTTAATCCATGTTAAATTCAGGCTGGAACACAACAAAAATGTGTAAAAAGTCAAAGGGGTGTGAATACTTTCTGTAACGTAACATATCATACAAAATGGAGGGTCCCGGATTTACATGTACTATATTGTATCTACTGGTGAGTCCAGGTTGTGAAACTAAACGTTAAAATGATTAAAGCCTGTATTGTTTACCAGTGAGTCCAGGTTGGGAAACTAAACGTTAAAATGATTAAAGCCTGTATTGTTTTCAGCAATAAAAAAATAAAAAAATTAAAGGTAGATTTTAGGTGGTGTGATGTTTATACATTTTAACAAGCCAAACAAAGGGGTTTGTCAGGGATTGCAGTGTGCTGTTCTGTCAGCCCTGACTGATGCAACCCAGTGAAAGTTTACAGTATGCGTACGTAACAGTGTTGCTTCTGTCCCTCTCCTTGCCCCAATCTGGGTTTGAACCAGGGACGCTATGAACACATCAACAATGGTCACCCGCAAATCATCATTACCTATCGCTCCACAAAAGCCTTGGCCCTTGCAGGGCAAGGGAAACAACTACTTCAAGGTCTCAGAGCGAGTGACGGCAACGATTGAAACGCTACTAGGCCGATGCTAACTACCTAGCCATTTCACACCTGTTACACGTATCTGGAGGAAAGAGCTTCCCCCATTATCTCTGACTGACATCACACTGCAATCTAGTAAATAGTGAGTTTTAGAGGCCTGCTGCCCCTCCATATCTAGCCTGAGGTATACTACAGACCAAACACGCATCCTTATACTTCATTTCGACGTACTAATTTATTTATGTAGTTGACATAAATTAATAAACATTGTAATCAACATTAATCAACTTTTGAGCCAAACACGCAGCCGTCTGGCCCTCTAGGCTGTTGCTCTTGCTCCCTCTGCCCATAGCTATAGACAGTAGCATCAGCCCAAACAGAGCCCAGAGATATAGCCAGCAGCAGCAGCCCAGACAGAGCCCAGAGATATAGCCAGCAGCAGCAGCCCAGACAGAGCCCAGAGATATAGCCAGCAGCAGCAGCCCAGACAGAGCCCAGAGATATAGCCAGCAGCAGCAGCCCAGACAGAGCCCAGAGATATAGCCAGCAGCAGCAGCATAGACAGAGCCCAGAGATATAGCCAGCAGCAGCAGCCCAGACAGTGCCCAGAGATATAGCCAGCAGCAGCAGCCCAGACAGAGCCCAGAGATATAGCCAGCAGCAGCAGCCCAGAGCTATAAGCAGTAGCAGAAGCCCAGAGATATAGCTAGTAGCAGCCCAGAACCCAGAGATATAGCCAGTAGCAGCCCAGAACCCAGAGATATAGCCAGTAGCAGCCCAGAACCCAGAGATATAGCCAGTAGCAGCCCAGAACCCAGAGATATAGCTAGTAGCAGCCCAGAACCCAGAGATATAGCCAGTAGCAGCCCAGAACCCAGAGATATAGCCAGTAGCAGCCCAGAACCCAGAGATATCGCCAGTAGCAGGCCAGAACCCAGAGATATCGCCAGTAGCAGCCCAGAACCCAGAGATGTCGCCAGTAGCAGGCCAGAACCCAGAGATATCGCCAGTAGCAGCCCAGAACCCAGAGATATCGCCAGTAGCAGCCCAGAACCCAGAGATATAGTCAGTAGCAGCCCAGAACCCAGAGATATAGTCAGTAGCAGAAACCCACTCAGACAATCTGACTCAGAGAAGAGGGCGTTGTGCCCCACAAACACAGAACAAACCACTCCCACATTCACACTCACACTCTGTCCCTCTCCCTCTTTCACACACACACACTGAGCGTTCATTATACTGAAATGAAAACCTAGTAAAACTCTACCTGTGTGTCTTTTTGTCTCCTCTTTCACCTTTGACCTGAAGCAACTTCCTTACAAGATGAACCTTTCAGACCAGGTACAGAGACAGCAAACAGACACACACACCTAGAAACCCTTCTATCTGTTGGCAAACAACACTGTGGAGCATTTTCACTCACAGTGTGTGTGTGTGTGTGTGTGTGTGTGTGTGTGTGTGTGTGTGTGCGTGTGTTGCAGAGTTCCATTGAGGAGGAGCAGCACCTGAGCAAGAACCAGTCCCTATTAGAGAGCCAACACCACCACCTGCTGCATTGTCTGGAGAAAACCACAGTGAGTACACACACACACACACACACACACACAAAAGGTGACAAGCACATCAAACAAGAAAGTCCATGTTAAATATATTAGTTTTTTTATCAAATGTAAAATAATATTAAAATCAAACCCCCAAAGGACATGCATTTGAGTTAAATTATGTGTTTTTCAGATGTTCCTCCTCTTCTCTTTCATCCTCTCTCTCCTCTCTCTCTCTCCCCACTCCACTCTCTCTTCCCCCCTCTCTTCCCCTCTCTCTTCCCCCCTCTCTTCCCCCCTCTCTTCCCCACTCTCTTCCTCTCTCTATTCCCCTCTCTCCCCCCTCCCCTCTCTCTTCCTCCCTCTCTTCCCCCCTCTCTTCCCCACTCTCTTCCTCTCTCTCTTCCCCTCTTTCTTCCTCTCTCTTCCCCCCTCTCTTCCCCCTCTCTCCCCCTCCCCTCTCTCTTCCCCCCTCTCTTCCCCCTCTCTCCCCCCCTCCCCTCTCTCTTCCTCTCTCTCTTCCCCCCTCTCTTCCCCACTCTCTTCCTCTCTCTCTTCCCCCATCTCTTCCTCTCTCTCTTCCCCACTCTCTTCCTCTCTCTCTTCCTCTCTGTAGAATCATGAGTTTGCAGATGAGCTGTGTTATGAGCAGAGCTACCTGGAGGGGGCACTCCAGAGCTATCCGTCTCAAAGCCCCTCCCTCTCCAGCCAAGAAGGCATGACGGGCACCTGCTGTACCCGCCACACCAAGAGGAACCACGCCCCTTTACCCAACTCCAGTATTCCCACGTGCGCTCTCTCACACACACACCCTCATCATAACCTGCAGGAGCTCAGCACTATCCACATCCAGCCCCTCAACACCAGGTGAGCTTTAAGCACTGACCAGAAGTCAGGTTTAACACAAAATATGGTAATATTATCAGGGCTACACTATTACTACTGACCCAGAGTCAGTCCGACGGTTAAAACAAACCCATACTGTGAGCTTATGCTATGGAAAAAAATAATTAATTGGTTGACACCCAAGTCCATTACTAAAGACAATGATATCTAGAATGCCAAATGGCTGTTAATGTCTCTCTGATATTTTGCTTTTCTCCAGTGATGCTGGTATGTCAGGTGCTAACAACTGACGTATCCCTGTATATTACATTGAGTCTTTCATGGGCTCAGCAGAAATATACCTTCCTCTGTCGTTTTACTTTATTTGATTAATTCTGTCATAATATGTTCCTCTTTTCCAAATCACTATGAATTAACAGACTTATTTCCCAAAACGTTTCCATATTAAACATCCTATTAAGGTGTGAGACATTCATTAGAACTGTTAAGGCTCCATGGGTTGACGAGGAATTGAACAACTGTATGGTTGAAAGAGATGGGGCAAAAGGAGTGGCTAATAAGTCTGGCTGCCCATCTGACTGGCTGACTTACTGCAAATTGGGAAATGATGTGACTAAACTCAACAAAAAGAAGAAACGGTATCATGAAGCCAAGATCAATTATATAAAGAATGATGGAAATTCAACTCCATCTTTCACTGAATCAGATCAGCTTATTCATCACAAAACCAATTGATGTTGCACATTATTATAATGATTACTTAATTGGCACAGTGGGCAAACTTAAGCAGGAAATGCCAACAACAAACAGTGAGCCATCGTATTCATGAATACAAAAACAAACTGAATGAAAAGCATTGTAAGTTTGAATTCTGTAAAGTTAGCGTGGGACAGGTAGGAAAATGATTGTTATCGATCAATAATGACAAACCTCCTGGCATTGACAATTTAGATGGAAGGCTACTGAGGATGGTAGCTGACTCTATGGCCACTCCTATAGGTCATATCTTTAATCTGAGTCTAGAGGAAGGTTTGTCCTCAGGCATGGAGGGAAGCCAAAGTCATTCCGCTACCCAAGAGTGATAAAGCGGCCTTTACTGGTTCTAACAGCAGACCAATCAGCTTGCTGCCAGCTCTTAGCAAACTTTTGGGAAAAAAATGTATTGACCAAATTAAATTATATTTCTCTGTAAACAAATTGACAACAGACTTTCAGCATGCTTATAGAGAAGGGTACTCAACATGTACTGCACTGACACAAATGACTGATGATTGGTTGAAATGAATTGATAATAAGAAGATTGTGGTTGCTGTACTGTTAGATTTCAGTGCAGACTCTGATATTATTGACCATGACCATGTGTAATGCCTTTTCAACTTCTGCCATATTGTGGATTCAGAGCCATCTATCTAATATAATTCAAAGGGTTTTATTTAATGGAAGCTTCTCTAATGTCAAACATGTAGAGTGTGGTGTACCTAGGGCAGTTCTAGTTCATTACTGGCCACCCATTCCAAAACTGACTGCAACTCCTTGTTAAGGGTTTCAGTGACTTCCTTAGCTGTGGTTGCTGAGATGTATATGGTTGAATCATCAGCATACATGGACACACAGGCTTTGTTTAATGCCAGGGGCAGGTCATTGGTAAAAATATAAAAAAGTAGAGGGCTGGTCTTGAATATCTCTAAAACTAAGAGCATTGTATTTGGTACAAATCATTCCCTAAGCTCTAGACCTCAGCTGAATCTGGGTGCCGTTGTTGAGGAGACTCTGGGTGCACAAGTTGAGGAGACTCAATTACTTGGCGTTACCTTAGATTGTAAACTGTCATGGTCAAAACATATAGATTCAATAGTTGTAAAGATGGGGAGAGATCTGTCCGCAAAACCGAAATGTTCTGGGTTTTTTGACACCACACTCCACAAAACAAGTCCTGCAGGCCCTAGTTTTGTCTTATCTTGATTATTGTCCAGCCAACTGGTCAAGTGTTGCTAAGAAAGACCTAGTTAAGCTGCAGCTGGCCCAGAACAGAGTGGCACATCTTGCTCTTCATTGTAATCAGAGGGCTGATATAAATACTATGCTGCCAGTCTCTCTTTGTTAAGAGTTGACGAGAGACTGACTGCATCACTTCTTCTTCTTATAAGAAATATTAATGTGTTGAAAATTCCAAGTTGTTTGCATAGTAAACTTACTCACAGCTGTGACACACACACTTACCCCACCAGCCATGTCACCAGGGGTCTTTTCATAGTCCCCAAATCCAGAACAAATTCAACAAAGTGTACAGTATTATATAGAGCCTTATTGCATGGAACTCACTTCCATCTCATATTGCTCAAATGAACAGCAAACCTGATTTAAAAAAACAGATGAAGCAACACCTCACAACGCCTCTCCCCTATTTGACCGAGATATTTTGTGTATATATTGATATGTAGGCTGTGTGTGCCGTTTTTAAGTGTATGTAGTTCTGTCCTTGAGCTGTTCTTGTCTATTAATGTTCTGTATTATGTCATGTTTCATGTGGACCCCAGGAAGAGTAGCTGCTGCTTTTGCAACAGCTATTGGGGATCCTAATAAAATACCAAAAATACCCAAACATTGTGACAAGAAATAACTAGCAGGTGTACTATGCTCAAGGAGCTACAATTTGTCAGTGCACAATTCAGCTGTGGAGACATGGAGTCTCAATACCAGACAACAGAAAGAGCTGGCCGTTACTATACAAGAGATTGTTCGTGAGGAGATTACCTCTGCCCTCAACTTACAATTAAAACCGGTAAATTAATCATTGGCAGTGATTACTGCTGAAGTGGGTACCTATTCAACCAAAGTGGAAAGTCTGGAGAGGATAGCCAATGAGACAGACTTGGAAACAGCACAAACTCGGTTGGAAAGGATAATTAAACTCCTAAAAGAGAAGATCGAATTCAATGTGGGGGTCAAAGGACTTGAAATTGAAGCGGGCAACTCAACTTCCTTAATCTTTTCTATGAACTGTCCGGGCAGGAGAGGCTGGGTCCCATGCCACCGATTAACATTGTGCATCGCACAGGTCCTCTCAGGAATGGATCTGATCTATGATTGTACTGATCCACAGCTTTGAAGTCAAGCTGTGAATTGTTCGCCTTGCAGTGGAATCCAGGGGTCTGACCTATGTGGGGAAGTGGATCAGCATCTACTCAGACCTGAGTGCTGAACTGCTAAAACAGAGGGAGACCTACAAAGAAGTGAGATCCCAGCTACGCAAGCTAAACCTAAGATGCGGCTTCATCCACCCGACAAAACATATCTTGACCTTCCAGAATACAACACACACATGTTCTACTGCCAGGGAGGCTAAAGACTTCTTCGATAAGCACATCAAGTCCAACACACAAGGTGACGAGCTGACAGATCTAGGTGCTGCCATAGGACAATGATGAGGAAACCCTCGCAATTGGGTAAAAGGAACACTATTATTATTATTACTATTTCTGAGCATTTGACTTTGTCATTATTATTAAATTGCCTATGTTCCAGGACATTTAGACATTGATGACTCCACACCAATTAATGAACAATGGATAATATATTGAAGTGCCATACAGACTGGGGTTGCTTCCTTGTGGGTCTACAGCACATTGCATCCCTATGGATTAAACTGCTTACGATAGATTAACAGTCCCTCCTAAGGGGCTTCCAAACAATTCCTTTTTGCTTGTTTTTTTTATTTATTCCTATGTTTAAACTAATTTAGACCATTTAACAGTAATAACAAATATGAGGATATTTGAGTTTTTCTTAGACCAAAGAAAATACCCCCCAACAACAACAAAAAATGTGTGGGGATGACCAATGGGTGGGGAATGACCAATGGGTGGGGAATGACCAATGGGTGGGGCATTACCAATGGGTGGGGAATGACCAATGGGTGGGGAATTACCAATGGGTGGGGAATGACCAATGGGTGGGGAATTACCAATGGGTGGGGATGACCAATGGGTGGGGAATTACCAATGGGTGGGGCATTACCAATGGGTGGGGAATGACCAATGGGTGGGGAATTACCAATGGGTGGGGAATTACCAATGGGTGGGGATGACCAATGGGTGGGGAATGACCAATGGGTGGGGAATTACCAATGGGTGGGGCATTACCAATGGGTGGGGATGACCAATGGGTGGGGAATGACCAATGGGTGGGGAATTACCAATGGGTGGGGCATTACCAATGGGTGGGGAATGACCAATGGGTGGGGAATTAACCAATGGGTATGGAATTACCAATGGGTGGGGATGACCAATGGGTGGGGAATGACCAATGGGTGGGGAATTACCAATGGGTGGGGCATTACCAATGGGTGAGGAATGACCAATGGGTGGGAAATTACCAATGGGTGGGGGTGACCAATGGGTGGGGACGACCAATGGGTGGGGAATCCATCTGGTTATTGTACAGACATAAATGCCATTCTGAACATGCAGGACATATCTAATAAGACCAACTACAATCCATAGGCAACCAAGGCTCTCCAAAATATACTCTCTGATTACAACCTCATTGATGCCTGACTAGCTCATAACCCTAAAGTAAAAAAGTACACTTGCTATTCAAACAGTCACAAAACATTCTCCCGAATTGATTTCATACTATAATGTACTCCTCTATTTTCTTGAATCTAGAAAATAGAAATTCAACATATGAGCATATCTGATCATCATGCCTATCACTGCCTGATACAACTTTCAGAATCTCCTAAAAGAGCCACAAGATGGCGCTTTAAAGAAGATAGCAGAATTAGAAAAGTTGTTAACGACACTGGTGTTCTCAACAAACACTTTTTTCAGACCAGGTAGCGACGTTTTTCAAAGTCAAAACAAACTATTGATAAGACAGAGAGCAAAATGTGGCCATCCATCGAGTTAGACTCAACGAAATTAGACCAACATCTCTCAATTCTACAGATCATGAGATCTCATTATACGGCGATGATATCTTACTTTAGCTAGGCAATGTCCTCAATCCCTCCCAAAACATCAGAACATCATAGATCATTTCAGATCTATCTCAAGTTATAACATCAGTCTCACCAAATCTGACCTACTGCATCTTTACTTATGGAATCCCAATCATATCCCATTTTGTTTCCTTCCTTAGATAAAACCATTGCCAGAAACTTTAAAGGGAAATTCCATTTTTGTCATCTCCAGCACCATCCCAAAATCCCCATAAGTGAAAATTGTGCATGTCCATGTTTTGTAGAAAAAAAGATAGATGGAGATACATGAAGTGTTTCCAATGACATCATCAAAAAATTATGAAACAATTAGTAGGTAATACCTACCCATAATTGGTTAAAATCACATGATGCACACTGATGATGTCATTGCAAACACTTATTGTATCTTCCTCTATCTTTTTTTACTACAAAACATGGAAATGCCCATTTTCACATTGTGGATGTTGGGATGGAATTGTGAAATTTCCCTTTATCAGAAATCTCAAATCAATTCAATTAGACCTCAGCAGATAGACACTATATCCCAGTTGCTTCAACCAAACCTTTAACCGGACGAATATCTATTCTAATATCTATGAATTTCTGTAGTTCTATGCTTCCCTTGTCTCCCCCTTCTGGCTGTTGGGATGAAATCCATAGGGTGGTTTAAAAATGGATATGGTAAGGTAAGTGAGCCCGGATAAAAATGAACTAACTCTCAAAGGGGGAAAGATGTAGGAGGACTATTCATACCAAACTTTAAATTGTATTTCCAGGCACTAGCATTTCATCCCTTCCTAAATTTGCTTTGACCAGTCCTCTTCTGGCTGTGCCCGGGTGGCGATTATAATAGTACATGGCCAAGATGTTCAAACGTTCATAGATGACCTTCAGGGTCAAATAATAATAATTACAGTGGTTGTAGAGGGTGCAACAGGTCAGCACCTCAGGAGTAAATGTCAGTTGGCTTTTCATAGCCGATCATTCACAGTTAGAGACAGGAAGTGCGGTAGATGGACAGAGAGCGAGTTGAAAACAGCAGGTCCGGGACAAGGTAGCACGTCCGGTGAACAGGCCAGGGTTCCATAGCCGCAAGCAGCAGCACGACCAGGTGGCCTGGGGACAGCAAGGAGTCATCAGGCCAGGTAGTCCTGAGGCATGGTCCTAGGGCTCAGGTTCTTCGAAAGAAAGAAAGAAAGAAAGAAAGAAAGAAAGAAAGAAAGAAAGAAAGAAAGAAAGAAAAGAGGGAGCATACTTAAATTCACACAAGACACCGGATAAGACAGGAGAAATACTCCAGATATAACAGACTGACCCTAGCCCAGGACACATAAACTATTGCAGCATAATTACTAGACGCTGAGACAGGAGGGGTCGGGAGACACTGTGGCCCCGTCCGTCGATACCCCCGGACAGGGCCAACCAGGCAGGATATAGACAGGGCCGAGTATAGCTCACGAACATGTCCCCACCGTGGGGGCGCCAAAACGGACAGGAAGATCACGTCAGTGACTCAACCCACTCAAGTGACGCACCCTTCCTAGGGATGGCATGGAAGAGCACCAGTAAGCCAGTGAGTCAGCCCCCATAATAGGGTTAGAGGCAGAGAATCCCAGTGGAGAGAGGGGAACCGACCATGCAGAGACAACAAGGGCGGTTCGACGCTCCAGTGCCTTTCCGTTCACCTTCAAACCCCTGGGCCAGACTACACTCAATCATAGGACCTATTGAAGAAATTAGTCTTCAATAAAGACTTAAAGGTCGAGACCGAGTCTGCATCTCTCACATGGATAGGCAAGCCTTTCCATAAAAATTGAGCTCTATAGGAGAAAGCCCTGCCTCCAGCTGTTTGCTTAGAAATTCTAGGGACCGTAGCGTACGTGAAGGTATGTACGGCAGGACCAAATCTGAGAGATAGGTAGGAGCAAGCCCATGTAATGCTTTGTAGGTTAGCAGTAAAATATTGAAATCAGCCCAAGCTTTAACAGGAGGCCAGTGTAGGGAGGCTAGCACTGGAGTAAAATTATTAAAGAATTTGGTTCTAGCAGCCGTGTTTAGCGCCAACTGAAGTTTATTTAGTGCTTTATCCGTGTAGCCGGAAAGTAGAGCATTGCAGTAGTCTAATCTAGAAGGGACAAAAGCATGGATACATTTTTCTGCATCATTTTCGGACAGAAAATGTCAGATTTTTGCAATGTTAAGTAGATGGAAAAAAGTTGTACTTGAAACAGTCTTGATATGTTCGTCAAAAGAGAGATCAAGGTCCAGAGTAACGCCAAGGTCCTTCACAGTTTTATTTGAGACGACTGTACAACCATCAAGATTAATTGTCAGATCCAACAGAAGATCTCTTTGTTTCTTGGGGCCTAGAACTAGCATCTCTGTTTTGTCCGAGTTTAAAAGTAGAAAGTTTGCAGCCATCCACTTCCTTTATGTCTGAAACATAGGCTTCCAGGGAGGGCAATTTTGGAGCTTCATCATGTTGCATTGAAATGTACAGCTGTGTATCGTCAAGTTAACATTATGTTTCCGAATGACATCACCAAGAGGTCAAATACATACTGAAAACATTAGTGGTCCTAAAACGGAACCTTGAGAAACACTGACATTTACAGTTGATTTGTCAGAGGACAAACCATCCACAGAGACAAACTGATATCTTTCCGACAGATAAGATCTAAACCAGGCCAGGAATTGTCCGTATAGACCAATTTGTAGACCAAATCTCGCCAAAAGATTGTGTGATCGATGGTATCAAAAGCATCGCTAAGGTCTAGGAGCATGAGGACAGATGCAGAGCCTTTGTCTGACCCCATTAAAAGGTTATTTACCACCTTCACGAGTGCAGTCTCAGTGTTATAATGGGGTCTAAAACCAGACTGAAGCATTTCATATACATTTTGTCTTCAGGAAGGCAATGAGTTGCTGCGCAACAGCTTTTTCAAAAAATGTTGCGAGGAATGGAAGATTCGATATTAGCCGATAGTTTTTTATATTTTCTGGGTCAAGGTTTGGCTTTTTCAAGAGAAGTTTTATTACGGCCACTTTTAGTTTGGTACACATCTGGTGGATAGAGAGCCGTTTATTATGTTCAACATAGGAGGGCCAAGCACAGGAAGCAGCTCTTTCAGTTGTTTAGTTGGAATAGGGTCCAATATGCAGCTTGAAGGTTTAGAGGCCATGACTATTTTCATCAATGTGTTCAATACTTATGTGTTTAATACTATATCAAGAGATATAGTATTAAAAAACTTGAGTGTCTCTCTTGATCCTAGGTCCTGGCAGAGTTGTGCAGACTCAGGACAATGTAATTTGTTAATTCTAATGATCATGATCTTTTCGTTAAAGAAGTTCATGAATTTATCACTGCTGAAGTGAAAGCCATCCTCTCTTGGGGAATGCTGCTTTTTAGTTAGCTTTGCGACTGTATCAAATATACATTTTGGTCTTCACTGATAAAATGAAAATACTGCCCCCTAGTACCAACAGGTTAAACAATTTAAACTAAATTAAACAAACTTTCAAAACAATGTAACTGGGAATCAAAATGGCATGCCCATACTCCAATATTTCACAATAGCGCCTTGCAATGTGGAGGGCGGCTTTTTGCATCACCCCAATGGTCAAAATGTGGAACTCGTAGCCGTGCCGATATCACGGACAGTAATGGTTTGAGAGCATTCCAAGATTTGAAAAACACATTACCGGGCAAATATACATTTTTTTATATATATTTTTTAAAAATATTTTATATATATATTATATATATATTTACAACTTCCCCAACTATTTACAACTTCCCTTGCGAAACCCAACTACCAAACCTTCCAATGATGGGATTTTAGGGATGCACCGATATGACATTTTTGGCCGATACCGATATCTGATATTTTCCTTGCCCAAAAAAACAAACCAAAACCAATATTTTAGCTGCTGCCTTTTAAACATTCTAGTACAGTTAAATAGTTAACACAGACACACATGGACGCAGCGGTCTAAGGCACTGCATCTCAGTGCAAGAGGCATCACTATAGTCCCTGGTTCGAATCCAGGCTGTATCACATCCGGCTGTGATTGGGAGTCCCACAGGGCGAAGCACAATTGGCCCAGCGTTGCCCGGGTTTAGCTGGGGTAGTCCGTCATTGTAAATAAGAATTTGTTCTTAACTGACTTACCTAGTTAAATAAAGGTTACACACACACACACCACACTGTCCAAAAAGTTATTTTGTTGACAATTACGTATGTATGTCCCCATTACCAGTAAAACATCATCAAAAGCTATTTCTTTCACTTACTTGCTGTGAAGTTTCGTTGTTCATTTGTTTAGATGTTTCATTCTCAACCAGGATTTCATCATACATGTCAAGCAGTAAAGTTTTAGCTCTGTTTGTCCGTGGCCCCTCTTCCTCGGTGCACACTGTCACTGTGTCTGTTTTTTCCATCTTCAACCAGCTGTGTATGTAATATTTAAAGTAAACCCTGTGTCTTGTCTGCATCGAAGCAGCGATCCTTGTACCTAGCGTCGAGCACGGTGGTGACATGGTAAAGAGGCTCAGAGAGAATACCACCAAATCGCTTGTTCACAGCCCCGAATACTTTCG
Organism: Oncorhynchus clarkii lewisi; assembly: GCF_045791955.1. Lineage (NCBI taxonomy): Eukaryota > Metazoa > Chordata > Actinopteri > Salmoniformes > Salmonidae > Oncorhynchus > Oncorhynchus clarkii. The sequence goes on from NC_092162.1 coordinate 64,473,384, forward strand.
TACGTTTTAACCCTGCGGTCTGTGGGCAGTTTTGTTGAGCAGGTGTTTCAATGCCATGACAGAGGGTATCATGTCTGCTGCAGACGCAGTTGATTAGCTTATTTCTTAGTCAGTTCATAGTCAGTTGTTCGAATGGCACTAGGAGTGTGTTCATGTTTCCAAGTTTCAGACATGTTCTCAAATGCCATTGAAATGGCAGCAGCGGTATGAGAACCAGCACATTCTTGGGCAATACGGCTTTCCTCAATACAAAATCTTTGTCGACCCACTGTGCTGTCAGACTCAGCATGCTCATGGGGTTGACATCGCTGGTCCAAATGTCAGTCGTGGCACCCATAGCAAGCAGCATAATGAATTAAATTATCTTGCCGTTAATGGATTTCGGCTTTGAGTTGTCTCGCTGAAATGTTCTTACTCTTTTAAATGACTGCTCAACTTGAACTTGTTTAGTTGCTGGAAGTGTGCGCTTAGTATTTTTCAGCTTTTGTTCTGTGTAGAGCTGTATTTTTCATGGCGTCATTACATCATCTACCTATGTTTATATAGGTATGCACGTCAGCTTTGGCATCGGTTTTTCACATCAGCATTAAACTAGACATCGGGCCGATGCCAATGTTGGCATTTTTAGCTAATATTGTCAGATTCTGATATGCTCACGATATATCGTGCATCCCTATGGGATTTATAAATAAATTATCTGGGTTCCCGAAATGACTGAGCTTAATAATATATAAACAACTTTTGGAAAGCTCATATTCTGAGCTTGCCATTAAAAAAGTATGGTCCACAGATCTAATTGAATCTAAACAATCCTTTCACTGGAACAGAATGAGGAAAAATATGACCTTAGCATCCCGTAATCTGAACCATCAATTTATACATGTTAAGTTCTTTCACAGACTTTTCACATCAAGGAAATATTTTACGGTGAGATTGGCTCCAATTCGCAACTGTTTACGGTGTCCCCTAAATCAGGTAGGCACATTTCTCCATTTGATGTTGGAGTGCCCTGCAGTTAAATGCTTCTGGGGAAATGTTACTAAATTAATTTCAAAGTGCATTATTAGATACACCCACCTAGTACCGCGTTGCCTTCCCCCTTTGCCTCCTGAACAGCCTGAATTCTTCAGGGCATGGAAATGTTGCTCAATTGGTATCAAGGGACCTAACATGTGTCAGGAAAACATTCCCCACACCATTACCCACTCTTACCCCACCACCACCAGCCTGTACCTTTGACACCAGGCAGGATTAGGCCATGGACTCATGCTGCTGCAACCAAATCTACTTGCACATCCTCATCACTCCAGTGTAAATTGCTATATTGTAATTACTTTGCCACTATTGGCCTATTTATTGCCTTACCTCCTTACTTCATTTGCACAACTGTATACATATTTTTCTATTGTGTTATTGACTGTACGTTTGTTTATTCCATGTGTAAAGCAGTAAAGTCATAGGGGCGGCAGCGTAGCCTAGTGGTTAGAGCGTTGGACTAGTAACCGGAAGGTTGCGAGTTCAAACCCCCGAGCTGACAAGGTACAAATCTGTCGTTCTGCCCCTTTAACCCACTGTTCCCAGGCCGTCATTGAAAATAAGAATTTGTTCTTAACTGACTTGCCTGGTTAAATAAAGGTAAAATAAAAATAAAAAAATAAACTCTGTGTTTTTGTTTTTGTCGCACTGCTTTGCTTTATCTTGTCCAGGTCGCAGTTGTAAATGAGAACTTGTTCTCAACTGGCCTACCTGGTTAAATAAAGGTGAAATAAAATTAAAATTAAAATCCTGACTCTGCCATCAGCATGACGCAACATAAACTGGGATTCGTCAGATCAGGCGACATTTTTCCACTCAATTTTCCAGTGTTGGTGATTGCGTGCCCACTGAATGGAGACATGTTGGCTGGGTGGGGTTGGAGGAATGGAATGGGAGGTTGGGGGAATGGGATGGGAGTTTGGGGGAATGGGATGGGAGTTTGGGGGTGGAGGTCCAAATGTATTTATTTTCTATTCCTGTTTACACTGAATTTATTGTTTATTATTAAACTGTGTATTTCTTCTGGGTTTTTTCTTTTGAGTGACAGCCTACAGGAACAGGTTTTATAAATGGATAACTTGAAATGGATAATGTACCTGTAACCTCCCCTCAACAAAAAAATAACAAAACAAATAAACATTTGGTCTCATAAAAACATGTTTCTCATCCCCTCCTCTCTCTCCACTCCCTGCCTCTCTCTCCACTCCCTGCCCCTCTCTCTCTCTCCACTCCTTGCCTCTCTCTCTCTCCACTCCCCTCCTCTCTCTCTCTCTCTCTACTCCCCTCCTCTCTCTCTCTCCACTCCCTGCCTCTCTCTCTCTCCACTCCCTGCCTCTCTCTCTCTCCACTCCCTTACTCTCGCTCTCTCTCCACTCCCTGCCTCTCTCTCTCTCTCTCCACTCCCCTCCTCTCTCTCTCTCCAGTCGCTCCAGTCTGAACATGCGTGTGGACGAACCCGCGCGCCTCAACTGCCAGAGTGGCACGATCACCACTGCGATCATCAGCATTCCGACGCCCCCAGCAACCACTCCTGAGAGCGACGCCCACCCTCCACCCCCAGGCCCCGCCCTTCAGAACGTTGTGAAGGTGTCTGCGCTGTGAGAGTAGAAGCGCAGCAGGACGCGCGGACAGACAGACAGATAAGATGGATAGACAGACTCATGCAGATAGACAGAAGGACAGTGCGAAGGATACGACAGACGAGCAGGCGAATGCTCTGAAGGCCGAGTCCCAGACTGAAGACATGGAGAAGGACTGCCTACTAGTGGAGATCTACTGTAATGACATGGACTTCCTGGAGAAATGGAGGATGGATTTTAGATACAGTCTACTGTAGGTGTCTGGGCGCTTCTGTATGTTTGAGTGTGCGTTTTGTGTGTGTTTGAAGGTTATAAGTGTGTGTGAGAGAGAATGTGTGTTAGAGAAAATAAAAAAGGTTTGAGTTTTTGGAGTGTATGAAAGAGAAAGAAAAGCACTTGATGGGTCGCTGGAGAGATGTAGAGCAGTAAAGTCATATGTCACTGTGCACGCAGCACCTTTATATGGTTAGTGCTATCCGGGATCATTGGGACATCCCTACACTAAACCTTAACCCTTACCTAACCCTAACCTTAACAATAACCTTCACCTAACCTTAACCCTTACCTTAACAATAACACTTACTTAGCCCTAACCTTAACAATAACCCTTACCTCACCCTAACCTTAACCATTTTAAATGTCAACTTCCATGGGGGGTATGGATGTCCCAAGGATCCCGGATAGCAAGGACAACCTTTTTATGGTTTGGAACCTGAGTTTGACATTTGACCTGTCTGGTCTTTACATCGTTACAGCAGGAAACAGTGATCATAGCAAAGAAAATAACTTAGACATATTGAAATCATTAAAGTTTTCCTCTGGTTTGTTATGTTCTTTATGGTTTGATTCAGTTTGATCCACTTATTCGTCGTCATAGATACATGTCACTCACCATCCAAAATCTTTTTTTTTTTCTTTTTTTTCTCCCCAGGTATAATTTAATTTCACAGTGAAAATTCTTAACAGATCAAACTATGGTAGGTGTCTGTGTCAGAGATACTAGTGGGTTTCTTATATTTGTGAACGTGTATGTGTGTATGCCTGTATGAGCGTGTGTGAGTTTGAGGAGCTGTCTGTAGTTTAGCTCTTTCTGTAAGTGTCCATGGCTCTGTATATGTGTGACTAGCTGCCACTCATGGAAAGCTCCTGTACATATTTTTGTCCAAAATTCTCAGCTGGAAGCCTTTTACACAATATGTGCCTGTTTTGCTTGAGTAAATTCTTGATTTTATTTCTCTCTTTTTTTATAGGTCAGTTTCCCTCCCTTTGCTTTCCTCTGGGCTCTAGTTGTAGATATTCAACAGACCTTTTATGTAAACTTGCTTCATTATCCAACACCAAGACCAAAAAGGTTGTATTTAAACTTAAACCACGTCTAACTAAAAGCACAAGGTGTTTGCTGAGAATTTCTGACAGAGATCTGTCCAGAGCCTGGGTTATATTGTGAATATTGTTAATATAATATTTTGTAATATTTTCCCATTGTTTGGCAGAGCCAGTGAAGCTGTCCTCTCTCACTCTCTTTCTCTCTCGTTGTCGTCCTGTGTATCTCTTTCTCTCTCGTTGTCGTCCTGTTGTATCCTTTCCTCCGTTCTGTGTGAAGAACAGTATGCTTTTGGTAGTTGTTTTTAGTCGTCAATGTTTTCTCCCCAAACTCAGCTGGCATTTTTCAAAGTTGTTGGGTGTCTGTAATCTTCTATGTGGATAGAAACTTGGTGTTTGTACTTTTTCTGTGGCCTTCCATGTTTTTCCCCTGGGACATTCTGGGTCTTAAATGTTTTATTTTTTTCCTGGAGAACTTGAACCTGGGACATCTGTTGTCATGGTGACCACAGAGACATGGAGGACTGGATGACACCCACCCATGGACCTAAACCAACCTTAACATCTAACACTAGCCATTTATCTTCTTGATTACAGGGTCTGAAATGTCTCTTTACCAGACACTAGAGTTTGGCTCAGTTCATTTCAGTATATTCAGACTGAATTCAGACCCCATCCCTTCCAGAGATACAGGCACACAAAGGGGCAATGCAGAGTAGATCCATGGCATCTATCTACGACATGACACAGGACCTGTGATTCAACCAAACCAAAAGGGTTCAACTATGTTGGATCAGGAAGTTAATGGTATTGTTTATTTAGTGGATGACCTGCATTTGTAAGCACAGGTATTGTTACTTTAGAACTCAATGATGTATTCCGTGACCATAGCTCCCAGGATCTAGTATAGACCCAGTCGTTATGGGATAGAATGTTGCGATCTTGCCCTCCAGTAGGGAAAACAACCTGTGGTTACCTACAGTGCATTCGGAAAGTATTCAGACCCCTTGACTTTCTACAAATGTTGTTACAGCCTTATTCTAAAATTGAATAAATATCAAATGTCCTCATCAATCTACACACAATACCAGATAACGACAAAGCGAAACCAGGTTTTTCTAAATTTGTACATTATTACAAATAAAAACCAGAAATACTTTATTTGCATAAGTATTCAAGACCCTTTGATATGAATCTTGTAATTGAGCTCATGTGCATCCGGTTTCCATTGATCATCCTTGAGATGTTTCTACAACTTGATTAGAGTCCACTTGTGGTAAATTCAATTGATTGGACATGATTTGGAAAGGCACACACCTGTCTATCTAAGGTCTCACAGTTGACAGTGCATGTCAGAGCAAAAACCCAAGCCATGAGGTGGAAGGAATTGTCCGTAGAGCTTCGAGACAGGATTGTGTCGAGGCACAGATCTGGGGAAGAGTACCAAAAAATGTCTGCAGCATTAAAGATCCCCAAGAACACAGTGGCCATCATTCTTAAATAGAATAAGTTTGGAACCACCAAGATTCTTCCTAGAGCTGGCCACCCGGCAAAACTGAGCAATCGGGGGAGAAGGGCCTTGGTCAGGGAGGTGAACAAGAACCCAATGGTCACCCTGACAGAGCTAAATAGTTCTCTGTGGAGATGGGATAACCTTCCAGAAGGACAACCATCTCTGCAGCACTCAATCAATCAGGCCCTTATGGTAGAGTGGCCAGACGGAAGTCACTCCTCAGTAAAAGGCACTTCAGCCCGCTTGGAGTTTGCCAAAAGCACCTAAAGGTCTCTCAGACCATGAGAAACAAGATTCTATGGTCTGATGAAACCAAGATTGAAATCTTTGGCTTGAATGCCAAGCGTCACGTCTGGAGGAAACCTGGCACCATCCCTACAATGAAGCATGGTGGTGGCAGCATCATGCTGTGGGGATGTTTTTCAGCAGCAGGGACTGGGAGACTAGTCAGGATCGAGGGAAAGATAAACGGAGCAAAGTACAGAGAGATCCTTGATGAAAACCTGCTCCAGAGCACTGAGGACCTCAGACTGGGGCAATAAGGTTCACCTTATTCGTCTGAATACTTTCCGAATGCACTGTGAGTTACTCCATTGGCTCACAACAAAAAACTTGACCTTTTTCAAACGCAATTTTCTTGTTGTCTGCTTGTTTTAGTCAATTACAAAACTACATTTAAGAGAAGTACAACATGTCTAAAGATCACTTTCCAACATGGCCTGCTCCCTAGCGTTCTCTCTACTTAGAAAAACATATTGTAGGGCTTCCCTCATGCCCCTTTTCATGACGATGCTAGCAGCCACTTGAATGAGTGAGTGCTAGCTATCTACTGACCGAAACATTAAACTAGCCAAGACCAACAACACAAACAAACAGACTATACAGCTACAAGCAGTTAGTGGAGTTACAAACGAATGGTACTAAACAAGTTAAATGTCTTACCTGTGATGAAATGTTTTCCATACATAGCCTACTTGGACTCCGCGTCCCCAAATATCCCACACCGAATAGCCTGAAGCCACAGGGCTCTTCTCGCAGGCTCTTTCCTTATGTGGGAGCATTGCGAACCGTAGATTGGGATTTTTGACCTGACTACATGTACATTTTCAGCATGTTTTGTTATTTCTGTATAACAAATACTTAACAACGAGGTTGCCAATTTTACAATTGGGGTCAATAGGAAATAATATTGGTTTTCCCCAATTTGTGGGCCTGGTCGAGGTTGAAATCCGACTTGGGCTATTAGTGTACGTGTAATACACAGTCAGACGCTCTCTGTCACAGAGCAAACAGAGAAACAAGCACAGCCAGGCAGGCACTTTTCCGAAGTGAATTACATCTTACTCACAGTTTCCAGGCCTGGTTGTAACACTATTTTAATTAGATTGACAGAAAAGCGGAGACAACAGCAGTCTGTAAAAGTAGGTTCACGTTATTGGGTTGAAATAGAAAAGTGTTATCACAAGTCCTGCATACCATGACTTAAATCAAATAAAAAGGCTGACTTTGCAGTCTAGCCTACCATGACACTGTAGGGGGGGCAGTGATCAAACACACAATACTCCCCTAAAAAGTGTCAAATCATTGTTATCTTTTCCCTAATGATTAACACTAAGGTCTGTTATTGTGTCAGTCCTCTCTCTTCTTTTTTGTTTTCTTTTCCCTTAGCCAATTTGTCTTTTCTTCAGCTCAGTCTCTCCATCACTCTTTGCTTTCCCCTGACTCCTGTTGTTGTTGACACTAATGCTGTGCGTATCCTGTCAGTGTTGGTTATTATTTATGACCTTGTCTTGTGTCCCGACTGTGAAAACGCCTGATAAAAACATCTATATCTGCCGAAACCACCTCTGACTCTGTCTCTTATGTCATCCACTAACAGACATTGGGGGTGGTGGGATGTAGTGTGTGTGTGTGTGTGTGTGTGTGTGTGTGTGTGTGTGTGTGTGTGTGTGTGTGTGTGTATTATAGTTGTAAGTAGCTTTTCTTCCTTCACTAATTGCAATTTCACACATGCTGATGACAGTAAGAACAGACGCTAAACAGTCATACCCCTCATAAAGGCATCGTTACGGCACATACTGTACAATCCCATTAGCTACTGTCTATTCAATTCATACATCTATACATGTGATAAAAAGGCTACCAGCCTGGCTAGCATGTTTTAATATTTACCTGAATAAACTCAGGTAAAAACCTCAAAAGTGAGATGTTATTAGATTATTTACACATGATGATAGAATTCTCAATTGTATGAAATGATATTGTGCTGACAGGGCACTACAATTGAATCCTCCGCAGACCGGGCTTGACTTCTGTCCAGGGGTCCCAGTTCTCAGTCCTCCTGGGTCTGGATTGATTCCTCAGCCCCTGCAGAGAAGTGAGGAGAGCAGTTTGCTGAACTCAGAGCGGAACTGTCTGGTGACCATGGTGTAGATGAGGGGGTCCACAGCTACAGGGACACAGGTCAGGATCATGGCTGAGGTCTCCAGCTCCTTCAAGACCCAGGTCTGCTGGAGAAAAGGGGAGAGGGAGGGGGTGCAGGGGCAGAGAGGAGGGGAGAGAGGAAAACAGGGGAGAGGGAGGGACAGAGGGAAAGAGGACGGGAGAGAAGAGGGAATGAAAGAGTAGCCTACAAAATTAAACACTGTAAAAGTTGTAAATGAATATGAAAGCTGTAGAGACTCATTTTCTAATAATTTCATGATATAGCCTACTCACTGAGTCTCTGCCCCTCGTCACGATGGCTGTATTAGCAGAATCACAACCATGGGCATCCAGAAGAGAGTGAAGGTGATGATGTACCCAAAGCGCTTGGCCAGTTTCCCCTCTGTCATCTTCTGTCCCCTCTCCCTAGCGGTGGGGGTGAGGAGACACACGGCCCTCACTCTCTCCTGAGCTTTCTCCGCTGCAGGGGTGCTGGTCTCCTCAGACACTGGGATCACCGTGCACCGTGGGAGTTGCAGAATCCGCAACGCTACAGCCGCTAGTAAGGATTTGAACGTGTGCCCCGGTGCTATCCGCGGTGCTGAAACAACATAGTTCTGACAACTCCAGATGTGCCTCGACACAGAGGGCCTCAGCTGAATCCCGCGGTCTGATACTTTGTTGCCTGACTACTTTAAATATCCACGCGTAGTGAATAACTATTAAAGTCAGGCTGCAGCCCCACACTGGAACCAAAATATATGCGCCAAACGTCACGTGTTTGTCTACGTGACGACGGCACATCATGTAAAACAGATAACGTCTGGCCAGAGCCAGCGAAAGCTATAAGTAACCTGAAAGCCCAGATGGCGAGGATCCAAACCGGAATCCTGGCCTTCGTCTTCTTGTTGTGAAACGGAAAAGCGGTTCTCCTTCCATTGATGGTCAACAGTACCACATTTAGTTTACTCATATCTTTGCAGTTAAAACTAAATGTAAAATGTCTCCCAAACCTGCAGACACAGCCATGCTCCAAGCCTTTTCTCCTCTCACCAGGCAGCACAGAGCAAACGGAATAATTTTGATAGCAGCATCCTTGACCTAGCTAGCCTATGACACATGTCAATGGGGTGAATTGGTCATAATTTAAAGTGTGTTCTGTGATTGAGTTGCATATTGAGGGAGAGACTGTTCCAAGCCTGATTTGATGAGCAGGGCTTTGCCGGCTGATTGGAGTATTCAGGTTTGATCCGTGTGACCTTGCTGTTCTAGCCGGTGTTATTCTGAGGTTGACGACTGAGCATTTTCCAAGAATACCATCATGGCTGCATTTACACAGGTAGCCCAAATCTGATCTTTTTTTCCCCCAATAATTGGTCTTGTGACCAATCACATCAGATCTTTTTCAGAGCTGATTGGACAATGGGCCAATCAGAATTGGCCCATGTTCTTCTCTGTGTTTCTGGAATAAGATGGAGCAAAACATATATACTATATTATTATACGGAATGACAGGGGGCATCAAATAAGGTCTGAAAGGAGGCATATTGAACAAAAGGATCTTTATTATAAAAGTACGTACACATGTACACAAAGTAGGCATAATAATAATGCACGTAGTGAAGTCATTGATTTACCATGCAATAATATTAGCGTAAGTCCACTATTTTACACTCAGAATTAAAGACCAAAACATGTACAGCAAAATAACATAACTGAAGAAATGATTCATGTTTGTTCACCGTTTGCTGCTCCTACAAAGAGATCTTTAATGTTTTAACCATCTTTAACTTTGTTTGTTTCACTGATAACAGCAGACATTGAGTGGAAAGAATAGCTCATGTCTTTGGCAGAAGTTTAACTCAGTTTCTCTGGTCTACGTGTGAAGCCCTGTGTTAGTGTTTTAACAGTTCCTCCATGTACACAGAGTTCATACGGTAGGCAGCCATCCAGCTGGATGCCATACTGTGGTAGCCATGGTAACCCGGGTGGTGAGAGGGGGGCATGGAGGCGTAGTAATCCTCCCAAGCTCTGTAGTAGGCCCTCCAGTAGCCCTCATAACCCTCACCATCATCCTCCTCCTCTACCTCACTCACTCTGTCCCTCTTCCTCTCACTCCCTCGATTCTCAGGCATCTTCCTCTCCTCTAAAATATCCCTCTTCTCCCCTTTGACTTTCTTAGCCGTCTCCCTACTCCACTGCTGTGCTGTAGCCTCTCTGCCCTTTGCCTTCCACAACAACGGTTCCCCCTCCCCGGGGTTTGTACTCACAGCTCTCCCCTCTGGTCTGGGGGATCTGTGGTGGCTAGGATGGGGTACAGACGGTGAGTTGGGTTGGCTTCTAGGTGGCGTACACTTTGGTTTCCTTGCCCCATCCATGACTGTGGATTGCTGTGCAGATTGAGTTTGAATCGGAACGATTGGTTTGTGTTCAGCTCCTCTGGTCTGATCTGTGGAGCTCTGCGTTGACTCGTCAGCCTGCCGGTCTTCCTCCATGTCACAGTCAGAGCTGGACCCATCAGAAGTCGACTCCAAAGGTGACGGGTCAGAGTTCGTCTTTAGAAGCAGCTGTGTGGGTGTTGGTGGACGCTCTCCGTTCCGTGTCATGTGTGTGTGTGTGAGTGGCACATCGTCATCCTGGAGTGTATGAGACTCCTCGTAGCCGTGCTGACCGTTAAATCCCTCGCCGTCGTCTCCGTAACCTCTGAACTGTCGGATGACCTCCACTGTCCTTCCCAGCCCCTCCCTGATGAAGCTCTGGAAGTCCAGCTCTGCTTCCTGGAAGGTCATGATCCCTGACCTTTGACTCTTGAAGGCGCTGAGCGGAGGGATCTTTGGCAGGGCATCCTGTTGCTCTTTACGGGAGAGAGCTAGGGAGGCCCCAGGGACTACTGAAGCCTTGGAAGGGGGTAGGAGGACATCCTGGGCAGGGGATGCATTTTTGTGCTTCAGACCAGCCTTAGCCACAGGACTGGCTATGTGCTGGCTCTTACATGGTCGGCTGGGTTCAGTGCTCTCTGGGTGGACAGGGCTGGGGTCCTGATCCTGGTCCCTGATGGGTTTAGGGGCTGGGGATTCAGTCTTAGCCCGTCTCCTTCGCTCTGTCTTGGGGAACACCTGGGAATTAGTCCCTGGTGTCAGGGCCTCCACAGTGATATCCCAGTCACAGGGCTCCTGCATCAGCCCTGGCTCTATGGGGTCTGGAGGAGTGATGGAGGAGTTAGGAGATCCATCACAATAACACAGCAACACTAATGCTCCATTTGTATAAAGATGAGAAAAAAAATCCACAATCTGATCTATGACTGAAAGCAAAGGTCACAAGGACATTCAGATCTTACCTGGTAGAGCGCAAAGAATTAGGTTGCACTTCTGAGCGATGGCCATCATCTTGTTCTCCTCCTCGCCATGGCAACAGTAGGTCACTGCCAGCCCGTGTGTACCTGGGACAAAAGAGAAAACACTCCTTATGAGGACCCATTCACAACAGCTAGCAGATGTGTGTGTGTGTCTGTGTGTGTGTGTGTGTGTGTGTGTGTGTAAAAGAGGGAGAGGTAAAGCAAAGTTCTGACAACAGAAGGAAGCCACTCCTGCCAGCCTGTGTTTGTCATGACGACCCAGTTTGTAGTCGCCTAGAGGGTTCTGTCTATCACTTCCACACACACGGCAGAGTGATTAGCCAACCTGTTGACCTTGGGACCAATCTATAGACCGAGGTCTACAGCTAGTCTCTACTAGCAGTGTAAGACAGACATTAGGAACAGACTGACGTCCTAGCCCTGTGATGGCGGTATAATGGCTGTGTCGAAAGGCAGAACTCACCAAAGCGTCCGGCTCGTCCTATACGGTGCATGTAGGTCTCCCAGTCCTGAGGAACATCCAGGTTGATCACCAGATTCACCTTCTCAGCATCTATACCTCTGGAGGTCTGGGAGAGAAGAAGATGGAGAGGGGGAGGCTGCTTTTAGCAAGTGGTACAGAAATGTTCTGTTCTTAAGGACATTTGTGAGGATAGGAGAGCCCTTTGTGAGGTTATTGTGGAGATGATGTAGGTGTGAGGTCAGGTTGCTGAAACACTCACCAGGTCAGTAGAGATGAGTACTCTGCACTGGTACTGCTTCAGTTTAGACATGGCCTCCATTCGCTGGTCCTGACTCAGACTACCTACACACACACACACACACACGTTACACCACAGCATTGTACACCACATCACAGCATTGTACACCACATCACATCTGATTCAGTTTTATTATGGCAGTAGAATATACACTGCTCAAAAAAATAAAGGGAACACTAAAATAACCCATCCTAGATCTGAATTAATGAAATATGAAATACTTTTTTCTTTACATAGTTGAATGTGATGACAACAAAATCACACAAAAATGATCAATGGAAATCAAATGTATCAACCCATGGATTGGATTTGGAGTCACACTTAAAATTCAAGTGGAAAACCACACTACAGGCTGATCCAACTTTGATGTAATGTCCTTAAAACAAGTCAAAATGAGGCTCAGTAGTGTGTGTGGCCTCCACGTGCCTGTATGACCTCCCTACAATGCCTGGGCATGCTCCTGATGAGGTGGCGGATGGTCTCCTGAGGGATCTCCTCCTGGACCTGGACTAAAGCATCCGCCAACTACTGGACAGTCTGTGGTGCAACGTGGCATTGGTGGATGGAGCAAGACATGATGTCCCAGATGTGCTCAATTGGATTCAGGTCTGGGGAACGGACGGGCCAGTCCATAGTATCAATGCCTTCCTCTTGCAGGAACTGCTGACACACTCCAGCCACATGAGGTCTAATATTGTCTTGCATTAGGAGGAACCCAGGGCCAACCACACCAGCATATGGTCTCACAAGGGGTCTGAGGATCTCATCTCGGTACCTAATGGCAGTCAGGCTACCTCTGGCGAGCACATGGAGGGCTGTGCGGCCCCCCAAAGAAATGCCACCCCACACCATGACTGACCCACCACCAAACCGGTCATGCTGGAGGATGTTGCAGGCAGCAAAATGTTCTCCAAGGCATCTCCAGACTGTCACATGTGCTCAGTGTGAACCTGCTTTCATCTGTGAAGAGCACAGGGCGCCAGTGGCGAATTTGTCAATCTTGGTGTTCTCTGGCAAATGCCAAACGTCCTGCACGGTGTTGGGCTGTAAGCACAACCCCCACCTGTGGACGTCGGGCCCTCATACCACCCTCATGGAGTCTGTTTCTGACCGTTTGAGCAGACACATGCACATTTGTGGCCTGCTGGAGGTCATTTTGCAGGGCTCTGGCAGTGCTCCTCCTGCTCCTCCTTGCACAAATGCGGAGGTAGCGTCCTGCTGCTGGGTTGTTGCCCTCCTATGGCCTCCTCCACGTCTCCTGATGTACTGGCCTGTCTCCTGGTAGCGCCTCCATGCTCTGGACACTATGCTGACAGACACAACAAACCTTCTTGCCACAGCTCGCATTGATGTGCCATCCTGGATGAGCTGCACTACCTGAGCCACTTGTGTGGGTTGTAGACTCCGTCTCATGCTACCACTAGAGTGAAAGCACCGCCAGCATTCAAAAGTGACCAAAACATCAGCCAGGAAGCATAGGAACTGAGAAGTGGTCTGTGGTCACCATCTGCAGAACCACTCCTTTATTGGGGGTGTCTTGCTAATTTGCCTATAATTTCCACCTGTTGTCTATTCCATTTGCACAACAGCATGTGAAATGTATTGTCAATCAGTGTTGCTTCCTAAGTGGACAGTTTGATTTCACAGAAGTGTGATTGACTTGGAGTTACATTGTGTTGTTTAAGTGTTCCCTTTATTTTTTTGAGCAGTGTAGTAAGAGTAATGTACTCTAGTATAGTGCTCCTTGCTGGCCCTGGCCCACTCTCACCTGAGATACAGACAGCAGGAAGGCCCTTCGAGGACAAGATGTCTGCTAAATGCTGAGCCCTGTAGGTATGGAAATCATAAAAAATGATTGAACAAAAAGAAAAATGAAACAAACTACTAATAGGGATTCAGATAGCTCGTTGATGTTACAGTAACCCTACAGCTGAGGGTCCTACCTGGTGTGCAGGTTGGAGAACACCAGAGCTTGATTGAAGGGAACTTTACTGAACAGCTCCAGCAGGAGCAGAACCTTCTCCTCAAACACCTTATGGGGCATGGCATGGGAGCGCACCAGCCTGTAGTACTGCTTCAAACCTGAGGGGGTCAGAATACACATCTCAGTGAAATAAAACACAGCACAATCTTCTTGCTAATCATGACCCAAAATCATGGAATATCTCTGTGTCTGTCTGGGACATGATGCCTGCTGTACCTGGATGTTACTGGTTGAGCTGTGATACTGACCTATGAGTCCGGGGTCGGAGGGGTTAAGTCTGACGAAGGTGGGCTCTCTCATGTAGTGGGCCAAGTGCTGGGCAAGGGATTCTGGGTAGGTGGCAGACAGGGCTAACATCTGTTTGTTGACCGGTAGAGAGGAGAATATCCAACTAGAGATAGAATTAGGAATAAGAATATTATAATGGACATGAATCTTCTAATGATTGTATAAAACGTCAGCCATTTTGGTAAGGGTGGGGCATGGCCAATAGCCCAGTCTCCAAACAAACATTTTAAAGGCCCGCCTTTTGGCCACAGACACAAAATGTTGCTGTTTAAAAGTTAAAATTTCTTTAAAAGAATATATATATATCACTCCATTAACTTTTCTACATAGGTTATATCTGTCTTTAGTCATTTAAGTTTACACTGAAAACATTTCAGCATCCTGAAAATTATATATATATATAAAAAGCCACTGCTAAATCAATATGGGAAAGACTGATGACAATATTTTAGGTTGACAATTCTATTACATCATTTCTGATATTTACATGCCTTACTTTTTATCCTGCACGAGTAAAAGCAGGAAATGCATCACCTATGCCTTTGTCATTCATTCCAATTAGACTGGTTTGGATGTCTCCCTGACCACAATGGCTGCCATTTTCAGTCCATTTAGGCTCTTTAAAGGTTTAGCCGCTCTAGTAATTGAATAGGATCTCTAGGAGAGACAGAGTCCGTCAGGTGGAGTTGATCGAAGACCCGTGTGTGTGTCTCACTTGATCTGGTCCTGGAAGCTGCCTTCCTCCAGTAGTTTGTCAGCCTCGTCCAGCACAAACAGACGGATGCTGGCGGTAACCAAAAGACCCAGCTCAATCAGCTGCTTGATACGTCCTGACCAGGGAAGAACACATCGGTATACAATTAGACTTATGCCACTGCTTGATACGTCCTGGCCAGGGAAGAACACATCGGTATACAATTAGACTTATGCCACTGTTTGATACACATGATACTGTTGCCATGGTTATTTACCTATATGACAAAGGAACTGTATAGGTTTGCCTACAGTCACTGACCTGGTGATCCCACAGCGATGTGGCACTTCTTGAGACTGATCTTGTCCTGGCTGACGGGCGTCCCCCCAATGAAGACATGACACTGCAGGCCCTCCATGGCACTGCCTATAGCCATCACCACAGAGTGGATCTGCACTGCTATCTCACGGGTCGGGGCTAGCACCAGCACCTGTCACAGGAAGGGAAATTTTGGTCAATACACAATGTCCATCCTATGTCAAAGATTTGCCTGTAATCTGTCCAAATATAGAGTCAAGCAAACAGATGTCATAGATGACATTCAACCTTGACATGTGAAATGAATGCATGTCTCTGTTATGATAAATTGAGTGAGTTGAGTCACCTGTGTCGTAGTGTTCTCCATTACCAGAGAGTCCAGGGCGATGGCAGAGAACACACAGGTCTTCCCTGTGCCAGACTTGGCCTGCACTATCAGATCTGAAATACAGCACACAGACATGAGGCATGTAGGTTGCCAGCTTCCTGTCCTAAATAGTTTACATAATATTTACAGATAGCTATGTAAACACTTGCACATGTGCGCATGCATCAGGTGACAAACACCTGAGAGCCATGCACGTGAGCCTGACGTCACCTAATAGCCTTTAAGGCTAAATCGATACCGCCCGACAAGACAACATCAACAGTCCGTTTTCACGTTTCAATATCGTGGGCAGACTTTGAAGAGGAAGTGAGACCTTGCTGTTTTTTTCTGGTTCAATTTAACAGAGGTGTGGAATCGAGTCACAAATATGATGACTTGCAACTCGACTTTGAAACCAATGACTCGTGACTTGACCCTTATGACTCGACCTGACTTGATACCCTCCCCAAGCCCAAATATTAAAAATGATGCTATTAAAAAAAAAAGTGTGCAGCGCATCAACTCTTCATTTAACGGATTACAGTTTGAATCGGAGCAGCCAATCAAGTTGCGCATGGCAGTGCAGAGGAACGTCGGCAGGTGAATTCAGATGGAGCCCTTGGAAAGATGACACCCAAAATTATTATTTTCTGAAATAAAGACGACGCTGTATCAACAAAAAACAGATGGCAACTTGCAAAACATGCGGGAAGAAAATTGCAGACGGAGGCACAAACAATTTCCAACTTTGTTCGACATTTGAAGCTGCACAAAGAACGGTAAGTCGTGGCTAATATAGCCGACAGCTATATATTTTTTATTACTTTACTAGTGTATCATGTAGGCTAATATAACGTTAAATCACAAGCCTCCACCCAGTCAGTCAGTCAGTGCGGGAACGTGATCATTGCACCCAAGATTGAGCTACAACTGGCTAGGCAGTTGGTAGCCTAAATCCTGCCTGATGTTACTTCTGTTCCTAAAACCATTGACATACATTAGCCTACTGTAACCACAGTGTGTGTGTTAAGGTTGGGCGATTGTGTGTACAAGTCAACATGGTCCAATTGCACCCCATAGTGTTCCTCGACAGTCGATCACTATGGGAGGGGGGGGGGTCTTTCTCATGGCCACCCATGTATTTCCATGGGAATATAACGTTTATTTGGAAAGTAAAGTAATAAATATATAGATATTTTTAAAAGCATTCATGATTTGCGTAAATGTAATATACTAACTATTACTCTTGTTAAAAATATGAAATGGTATTACATTTGGTGGAGCACGTTATGACTTGTTTAGGACTAGAAACTCAAAGTTTAGGACTTGAGACTTGAAGGTCTTGACTTGAGACTTGAGTGCTAAAACTTGACTAAGTAGACCAGACCCAGCTGCTATTGCATTGGTGTCTATGGGAGACAATGATAAAAGGCCTGAGTGAACTATCTTCATTTAGCCACTATCTTTGGTTATTAAATGTAACAAAACATTTACAAAAAGAGATCTATTCATTTTTTTTGTTTGAGAACACTATAATTTGTTTACAAACATGATAACAATACTTTTAATTTATGGTTGACGAAGCTTGTTGGCAAATCGGCGTTTCTCAACGAGTTCAAAGCACGTGAATGCATTTATTTAGTATTTACGACTTCCCAACGGGTAATTTCCACCATCCCACTTGGTTATCAACGCGGCATAAATTCAAATGAGAGTCTAAACAGACTAGAAACTGACTAGAATACAGGAAGTTAGGTGGTTAAGACATAAAATTGCTAGCTAGCTAAAACGTAACGTTAACTGCTGTAGACGCTGACGACCAGATCATACCGAGTCCGCATCGCCCCAACGGAATGGCTTTGAGCTGGATTGGAGACGGTTTCTTGAATCCAGAAGCCGCCAGTCCATCGAGCACGGGCTGCGACAACAACAGGGCGTTGAAGTCGATACCGCCCGACAAGACAACATCATCAGTCCGTTTTCGCGTTTCAATATCGTGGGCAGCCTTCTTCATTGAGGAAGCCATGTTTCAAACAAACCCGGTAGTATCGCGAGATGTTGCTGTTTCTCGTTATTAGACGTTTTCTTTTTTGTGTCCCTGTTTGTCGCCATCTACTGTACGGTTAAAGATGGTGGATAAATTAAGAATGCGCAAGGGGGTGGCTCTCCTATAGGCACCAGTGCGATAGCAGCGGGGTCTGGTCTATGTGGTTTACTGACCATTGTTTTGGTCAATAAAGTGTGTCTGTTCTTAGTCAGAGTCCTATGAGTCAGAGGGAAAATCTCAATTGCATACTCCTCGAGTCCTCTCTCCTCGTCTCCAAGCAAGAAGCCCGCCCCTCTGACCTTCTCCTCCAATGGGTTTTGAGAAGGAGACAAGGAGAGAGGACGTGAGGAGTATGTAATTTAGATCTTCCCTGTGCATCGTCTCTTAACATTTATTTAGCTGATGTTATCCATAAAATCTGCATCTTTTAATGATAATACCAGATAGCTTTTCTTATTATCCGATAACACACACACAGACACAGACACAGAGAGAGGGATAAGTACATCAGAAGGCTACTTATATTTTAGGCTACCAGGTATCTCACCACAAGCAATTATGTCAAACTATGGGTGTTCAAGGAAGCCATCACGTAATGGTTTTATCATACTTCTCCTCTGAACATTTGAATAGGCAGGCCTGTCATTGGTCAGCTGCCCACAAGTAAACTGTCCCTGCGAGAGGCGATGACCCGTCAGGTGAGAAGAGAGAGCAGATGGCGCCGGAGGGGACAGAGTGACAGATCTGACAATGCATTGAGGTATGGGGTTGAGGGGTTGAAGGCTTTGGACTGAGGAGAGTTATACACTTCAAGGCAGGCCAGATCATTAAATTAAATGCAAAACATTTTGATTTCTGAAACACATTCTAATAGACAGGAGTAAGCCCCTTGATGTGATGAGTGAATTACAATATTTGGATGACTGAATTATTAGAAAATACAACTTGAATCCCCTTGTAGATGTATTGCATGTAAAGAGACAATGAAGCAAAAAGGGGCATGTAAAATGATCCATGAGCACCAACATGGGAAATGTCAAACATGTCAAATTAGGTGTCAAATGAAAGCTAAGAGTCTATATTTTTAAGAAATGAAGGCATAGATACATTTTCAATATGTTCTATCTTAAATATTAGAAATTAGAAAGTGCTTTCATTTCTGGTCAGATGGAAAAGGGGTCTTTGAAAACATCTACCAGAAAAAGTCTTAAAAAGTATTAGAAATATATCAAAACACAACCATGTTGAAGTAAAGACCCCTGCCAAATAATACAGACTTATATTTAGTATTTGCCTTCTGTAAGTTTGAGACATTGCCCTTAGCCTTCAAATTCTGTTACCAAAATCCTGCAAATCTTTAAGATATTTTCTAATTTCTCATGAGGAGGGAGGATAATGAAAGTTCAGAGAAGTAACAATTAGTTATATTGTGTTTTTACTGATATCTATTTTGTTTATGAATTTTTATTTAACGAAATTGGTCAAATAATTTCCAAATTGGTAGAATAATTTCTCACAAACCAGTAACAGAATTACAGAATTACTGCAATTCATTTGGCTAAAATTGGAAATCGTAGTAGTCACAAACCACAGTTGTGGTTGTCACCTGCTAGCTGTCACCTGCTAGCTGCTACAGTCCACTGGCATACTGTTATGTTCTGCTAACTGGCACACTGTTATGTTCTGCTAACTGGCACACTGTTATGTTCTGCTAACTGGCACACTGTTATGTTCTGCTAACTGGCACACTGTTATGTTCTGCTAACTGGCACACTTATGTTCTGCTAACTGGCATACTGTTATGTTCTGCTAACTGGCATACTGTTATGTTCTGCTAACTGGCATACTGTTATGTTCTGCTAACTGGCACACTGTTATG
Organism: Oncorhynchus clarkii lewisi; assembly: GCF_045791955.1. NCBI lineage: Eukaryota > Metazoa > Chordata > Actinopteri > Salmoniformes > Salmonidae > Oncorhynchus > Oncorhynchus clarkii. The sequence goes on from NC_092162.1 coordinate 64,492,955, forward strand.
TTCCGCTAACTGTTTTCTTTTTCTTTCGGTCCACTGGTGGTCAAAGCAAGTGTGAAAACAGTTTTGACAACCCCTCTCTTTCCCTCTCTCTCTATCTCTCTCCCTCCATCTCTCTCTATCTCTCTCTCTCTCCCTCTCTCTCTCTCTCTCTCTCTCTCTCTCGCTCTCTCTCCCTCTATCTCTATCTATCTATCTCTCTTTGCCTTTCTATCTCTCTCTCCCTCTATCTCTATCTATCTATCTCTCTCTCTTTGCCTTTCTATCTCTCCTGTTAATGTCACCTCCCCCACCTCTTACTGACATCTACCCATGAGCCCCCTCTCTTTCCATTTACTGTAACCAGCATCCTTACCCACTGAGCACCCACTGACACCAGAACGGCTTTCATTTCAACATCTTCAGATGTCTACAGACGTCTTCAGAGGTCTTCAGATGTCTTCAGATGTCTTCAGATGTCTACAGATGTCTACAGATGTCTTCAGATGTCTACAGATGTCTACAGACATCTACAGATGTCTACAGATGTCTACAGATGTCTACAGACGTCTACAGATGTCTACAGATGTCCAGACCGGCCTTGATCTGGACCAAACATAGACATTCAGGACCTGACCAAATCTGAACCAATCATAGTCTATGTTTCACAGGTTTGAAGTGCACAGTTTAGCACAGTACAGTACAGTAGAGGAAAAAGTTTAGTATAGTGCAGGACAGTACAGTAGAGTACAATACACTGGAGTTGAGTACCCTGTAATGTACTGTACTGTACTGAACTATACTTTACTGTACTGTTCTGAACTATACTTTACTATACTTTATTGTACTGTTCTGAACTATACTGTACTGTTCTGAACTCTACTGTACTGTTCTGAACTATACTTTACTGTACTGTTCTGAACTATACTTTACTATACTTTACTGTACTGTTCTGAACTATACTTTACTGTACTTTACTGTACTGTTCTGAACTATACTTTACTATACTTTACTGTACTGTTCTGAACTATACTGTACTGTTCTGAACTCTACTGTACTGTTCTGAACTATACTTTACTGTACTGTTCTGAACTATATTTTACTATACTTTACTGTACTGTTCTGAACTATACTTTACTATACTTTACTGTACTGTTCTGAACTATACTTTACTGTACTGTTCTGAACTATATTTTACTGTACTGTTCTGAACTATACTTTACTGTACTGTTCTGAACTATACTTTACTATACTTTACCGTACTGTTCTGAACTCTACTGTACTGTTCTGAACTCTACTGTACTGTTCTGAACTATACTTTACTGTACTGTTCTGAACTATACTTTACTATACTTTACTGTTCTGAACTATACTTTACTATACTTTACCGTACTGTTCTGAACTATACTTTACTGTACTGTTCTGAACTATACTTTACTGTACTGTTCTGAACTATACTTTACTATACTGTTCTGAACTATACTTTACTGTACTGTTCTGAACTATACTGTACTGTACTGTTCTGAACTATACTTTACTATACTTTACTGTACTGTTCTGAACTATACTTTACTATACTTTACTATACTTTACCGTACTGTTCTGAACTATACTTTACTGTACTGTTCTGAACTATACTTTACTGTACTGTTCTGAACTATACTTTACTATACTTTACCGTACTGTTCTGAACTATACTTTACTGTACTGTTCTGAACTATACTTTACTGTACTGTTCTGAACTATACTTTACTATACTTTACTGTACTGTTCTGAACTATACTTTACTGTACTCTACTGTACTGTTCTGAACTCTACTGTACTGTTCTGAACTATACTTTACTGTACTGTTCTGAACTATACTTTACTATACTTTACTGTACTGTTCTGAACTATACTTTACTGTACTGTTCTGAACTATACTTTACTATACTCTACTGTACTGTTCTGAACTCTACTGTACTGTTCTGAACTATACTTTACCGTACTGTTCTGAACTATACTTTACTATACTTTACTGTTCTGAACTATACTTTACTGTACTGTTCTGAACTATACTTTACTATACTTTACTGTACTGTTCTGAACTATACTTTACTGTACTGTTCTGAACTATACTTTACTATACTCTACTGTACTGTTCTGAACTCTACTGTACTGTTCTGAACTATACTTTACTATACTTTACTGTTCTGAACTATACTTTACTGTACTGTTCTGAACTATACTTTACTATACTTTACTGTTCTGAACTATACTTTACTGTACTGTTCTGAACTATACTTTACTATACTTTACTGTACTGTTCTGAACTATACTTTACTATACTTTACCGTACTGTTCTGAACTATACTTTACTGTACTGTTCTGAACTATACTTTACTATACTTTACTGTACTGTTCTGAACTATACTTTACTATACTTTACTGTACTGTTCTGAACTATACTTTACTATACTTTACTGTACTGTTCTGAACTATACTTTACTATACTTTACCGTACTGTTCTGAACTATACTTTACTGTACTGTTCTGAACTATACTTTACTATACTTTACTGTACTGTTCTGAACTATACTTTACTATACTTTACTGTACTGTTCTGAACTATACTTTACTGTACTGTTCTGAACTATATTTTACTGTACTGTTCTGAACTATACTTTACTGTACTGTTCTGAACTATACTTTACTGTACTGTTCTGAACTATACTTTACTATACTTTACTGTACTGTTCTGAACTATACTTTACTATACTTTACTGTACTGTTCTGAACTATACTTTACTATACTTTACTGTACTGTTCTGAACTATACTTTACTATACTTTACCGTACTGTTCTGAACTATACTTTACTGTACTGTTCTGAACTATACTTTACTATACTTTACTGTACTGTTCTGAACTATACTTTACTGTACTGTTCTGAACTATATTTTACTGTACTGTTCTGAACTATACTTTACTGTACTGTTCTGAACTATACTTTACTGTACTGTTCTGAACTATACTTTACTATACTTTACTGTACTGTTCTGAACTATACTTTACTATACTTTACTGTACTGTTCTGAACTATACTTTACTATACTTTACTGTACTGTTCTGAACTATACTTTACTATACTTTACCGTACTGTTCTGAACTATACTTTACTGTACTGTTCTGAACTATACTTTACTATACTTTACTGTACTGTTCTGAACTATACTATACTGTTCTGAACTATACTTTACTGTACTGTTCTGAACTATACTTTACTGTACTGTTCTGAACTATACTATACTGTTCTGAACTATACTTTACTGTACTGTTCTGAACTATACTTTACTGTACTGTTCTGAACTATACTTTACTGTACTGTTCTGAACTATACTTTACTGTACTGTTCTGAACTATACTTTACTATACTGTTCTGAACTCATCTCAACTGTGCTGTACTTTGATGTCCAAACGTGTGAAACATAGACGTCTATGATTGGTTCAGATTTGGTTGGGTCCGAACCAAATTTGCTCTTGTTTGGGGGCAGAGTTCACCAAAGTAATAGCCAGTGTGTAGAATAATACCCAAATATGCAAAGGAGGATATTTCTACCTTTGTCTACCTCCACATCACCATGAAGAAAGTGACATTCATATCCATAATTATGAGGGAGATTTTACAAAATTCTTTTACCAAACTTAGCATCTGCACAGTTCTTCGTGTAAAATGTAAAATAAATAGTCATTGTGCATAGTTGTATGGTTTGTTAAACCTTGAAATCAATGGTTTTTGTATGGCATACATTTTAAAGTGAAAAATTTGAGTCTCAGTGCAATTCCGTTACCGTGGTAAAGGCAAAATAAGCCAACAGACATAACAAGGCGACTCTTAGCAATTTAATTTGATTATTGTTTATTGATCAAACTACATAAATTGTTCCATGGAGAAACCTCCTCCACTGGTTTCATAGTTTGTAGGATACATTTATGACCAAAGTACACTGCTACAGACTGACAGAACTGCCATATCGAATGTAAGATCTACTTTCTGTCATGCTGAGTGTTATTCTGTAATAGTGAGTTACTGATGTTGTTACTGGTTGCTAGTGTTGTCTCTGGAGTATAATGGCCTCTATATGTACTTGCGGACGGACGGCATTCCATAAGTATCGTCCCTATGTTTACATTTGTACTGGAAAGTCACAGTTGGATCAAAGGTAGACTCAGCAATATGACATCATCACACACAGCAGGGTGACATCCCGCTTACAGAAATCAACAACAACAAAATTATAATCTGCCAAGACTGCCCCTATTGGCTCTTCCCCAGACAGGGAAATATTGGCAGATTTGAATCTGTTATTGTGTCTGTGAAGCAGGAAGTCGCCCCACTGTGGACAATGATATCATACTGCTGAATCTACCTTTAAACTGGACTGTACTTCTAGGGTGTCATGTCTGGCCCAGTTCAAGACAATTATAAGACAGACAGTGTTATATGGTAATACTGTAGAAAAAAACAAATATGCATTGATACTGTCACTGATCATCATAGCACAATGTTTAACTGATAACTATGTAATTGTGCGCCATCTGAAGATAGTAAACAACTATGATCATACGACCTTAACATATCTACAGCACTGTATATCCTTGTGATTATGAGCAGTAGTAGAATAGCCTTCCTGTACCTAGTAGTATTTCTTGATTACACTGTATATTTAAAAAAACTTCAGCTGAGAGATACATCTGTACATTTGAGTGTTTTTCATTTGTTATTTACATTGTAACTGTACTTCTCATGTTCACATTGTCATGCGTAATGGAAAATCCTTTAGCTTCACTTTGGCAGTCAAAAACCCAGCAGCGAGGCTGGCAGCTCCTTCATCTCCCTTGTCCGTACTCCATAGACTCTCAGTGAGTGACATCTTCCTATAGACCCGCATCGTTCGTTGCCCTCAGAAGGGCAGTCTTGTGCAGCTTATTTCCATGTTTAGTCTTTAGTGTTGAGAGTTAGCCATTAGCGCCTGCCAGGCTAACCCATGTTGTGCTAGTTAGTCGAACCCCTCAGACTGGCGGCTGGTCCATTCAAGTCCCAAAAGTCTACGCCAGGGGCAGGGTGGGAAACCCCAGAGGTTCAGGAGAGCCACAGTGACCAATCTAGTTCACTCCAGCCAGGTGCCAGACCAGTGGTACCCAAATAGTTTTGTGACATAAACCACCAAAACCCTCTAGAATTCTTGAGATACCCTCCAGATTATCACAAACAAGATTCCAGCTCAAGTACTATCTTAACCCAGTAAGATGTGTCTGTGATCTACCAGTGGATCCTTACACTCCATTTTAGAAACACTGTGCTAGACGACCTTATTCAATTTATGACAGAGTGCAGCTAATTCAGTGAAAATGCCATGAGATTCGACAAAAGAGTCCTTGTATTGGTATGAATTTGGCAATGTGTCAATGCTAGGATGGGGAGTGGGGACTCCACACTCCAAAGCCCAGTTATGCTAAGGGGTGAGGGCCCCTAAGCAGGGTTGGACGATGGCAGGGTTAGCTGCAGTCGTTAACTGTTGAATCGGGTGCTTCAGTGCCTGGCTGAGGTGAAAGCTTGGTGACACTGTGTCCCTCCAGGGCCCCTGGTCTCTTCCTGACCTTCAACCCCACGATCAAGAGGTTTTAACATCCAATAACCGTAGGCAGGAAATGAATGTGAAGGTTCAGGTCAATGAAAAAAGGAAGGATGGTAGACAAACACAGTTTTAATGCTTCAAAAAATGTGAAAGCTTAGTATTGTTAACATGTTAACATGTTGGTCTTATAATAGAGAACAGGCAAAAGCCAACAGGTGAAAATAGTTGTCACTAGTAAACAAACATTTGGAAGCATGGAAAACAGTGTGGGTGCAACTTTTTCCCACTTTCATTCACCAGCATCCACGACTCTCCATCTTCTCCCTCTCTCTTCCTCCCACTCTCACAGGCAGTTCTTGTCAGGTAGCTCGTACTGCTGTGAGGCCCTACGCTCTAGAGCTTTGCTCAGCCTGCGTGGGAAATACACCATAGCTTTATGTTCCTCATAGCGGTCGATGTGTTTGAGGTGCACCACCATGTGCAGAGCGTAGGCCAGCACCAACAGCAGGATCAGAGAGGTCACCAGGCCCATCAGTATGGCTGGGGTCAGGAAGGTGGCACAGTCGCTGGCCGACGCAAACTTATCAGACATGACGTTGAACGCCTGGATCTGCAGAGAGGAAGAGAGGAAATAGGAAATATTACAAGGTGAAGTAAACAAGTTTTTTTAATAGATAAATCAATCAGTCATTAAAAACAGTCAAAGCTCCATACCTGGAAGTCAGTAAACGTGATGTGCCAGTTAGCTGAGGTGTCGGTGTGTGAGCTGGGCACCAGGAGGGTGTCATATTTGTGCTGACTGCTGACATGCTGGCAGTGATAGGAGGAGGTGGCGGGGGCGTACACCTCGCTGGCGTTGAATGTAGCCTCATGGGTCCAGTTGTAGTGGATGTGGACGCTGTCTAAGGTGAACCAGTTCTGCCCTGCCGACTCATAGAACGTGTTGGACATCTGCAACCTGATAACAAGTCCCCTGAGGTCCTCCACATCGCCAAATTTCAGTGATAGCCTGTATACAAAAACAAACTCAAATGTTGATTGAAAAGGACCGGGCCTTTAGTAGGTAGATCCTGAGTGAGATATACAGGACTCATCTCATTGTAACAATATTTTCCTCCATTAATTTAATGTATAAGTTAAACTTTTGATAACTACATAGCAGTCGATACAACTCATGGTCGGACATGATTTACAGTACTTACGTAGCCTTCTCCTTGGTGCAGATGGATCCCTTGGTGTCCACAGGGGCGTTGGGTCCGAAGGTCTTCTCCGTCAGGTCTATGAAGGTGTGGTTCTTGTAGCGGACGGCCAGGCGCTTGGCTTTGAACAGGATGCAGGTCTTGCCATTGTAGGCCACGCTCAGAGGAGAGTAGGGCCCAAATATGGGGGACTGGAGCAGCTTTCTCTTGCCTTTGTCATGGCCATGCTGGTTGAGGTGGTGCCAGCTGTCCCGCTACAGAGAGGAGAGGTAGAGGGGAGATTGGATCAATTAATATAATTGATTGACAAGAAACGCCACACACATAGTTTTCACGGTAGTAATAGTAAGACTAGTAAAACAAACTGTAGAGAATCTGAACAGTGTCCCCTAGGGGGCGATGTGATACTGCGATGCACAGGATCAGAGAGAGTGGGGATAGAAAGAGAGCGAGAAGAGAGACAGAGAGAGAGAGACCTCTACCTTCAGTAATCTTTTGAGTGTGCTTTCCTCAGTGGGCACATAACCCTCAGCCACCAAGCTCATTCCATCAATACCACCTGACACACAGAAACACAAATAAAACAGTCAAATACTATTTGGCTAAAATATACTTGCTTACAAATACACTGCCTACCTACATGGACATTGATGCTTCAAGCTGTGTGTTTGGGCAGTAGTTTTTAAACCGATACTGCATAAACATGTCTACGACAGGCTTGATTGCATCAGGCTCATAATCATGAGACATGATTTGTTATTTACCCGCTCTGATTCTCACAGCTGGGTATGCGACCTCTGTAACATAGTCGACTTCTGTGCTGTAAAGACAAGAGAAAATGACAAATGTGGTTAAAAGATACAGCTACATGTCCGTGCACATATTTTCTCAGAGTTGACAGAGCAGATTTCAAACCAGCACAAGGCAATATAGGCAAGCTATACTATTAGTGGCCAACCAATATGTTCTATGTCCCCATACGATACTATACCTTCAGCAGTTCACCTTTTGATCACTAACCAGATCATCATAGCCAATGTGTGCTGAGCATTCTGGTAGGGTTGGGAATTGCTAGGGACCTCACGATACAATATCACAATACTTAGGTGGCGATACGATATGTATTGCAATTCTCACGATTATATATGTATTGCGATTCGATACATGGAAATAAAAGTGCTGAAAACAAATTGTTTCCCTATTTAAAAAGAAGATGGAGAACAAGCTATGAAGGAACAATACTGGAGTTTTGGTGCAGGTACAGCCAAAGAGCTATGAAGGAACAATACTGGAGTTTTGGTGCAGGGACAGCCAACGAGCTATGAAGGAACAATACTAGAGTTTTGGTGCAGGTACAGCCAACGAGCTATGAAGGAACAATACTGGAGTTTTGGTGCAGGTACAGCCAACGAGCTATGAAGGAACAATACTGGAGTTTTGGTGCAGGGACAGCCAACTAGCTATGAATGAACAATACTGGAGTTTTGGTGCAGGTACAGCCAACGAGCTATGAAGGAACAATACTGGAGTTTTGGTGCAGGTACAGCCAACGAGCTATGAAGGAACAATACTGGAGTTTTGGTGCAGGTACAGCCAACGAGGTATGAAGGAACAATACTGGAGTTTTGGTGCAGGTACAGCCAACGAGCTATGAAGGAACAATACTGGAGTTTTGGTGCAGGTACAGCCAACGAGCTATGAAGGAACAATACTGGAGTTTTGGTGCAGGTACAGCCAACGAGCTATGAAGGAACAATACTGGAGTTTTGGTGCAGGTACAGCCAACGAGCTATGAAGGAACAATACTGGAGTTTTGGTGCAGGTACAGCCAACGAGCTATAAAGGAACAATACTGGAGTTTTGGTGCAGGGACAGCCAACTAGCTATGAAGGAACAATACTGGAGTTTTGGTACAGGTACAGCCAACGAGCTATGAAGGAACAATACTGGAGTTTTGGTGCAGGGACAGCCAACGAGCTATGAAGGAACAATACTGGAGTTTTGGTGCAGGTACAGCCAACGAGCTATGAAGGAACAATACTGGAGTTTTGGTGCAGGGACAGCCAACGAGCTATGAAGGAACAATACTGGAGTTTTGGTGCAGGGACAGCCAACTAGCTATGAATGAACAATACTGGAGTTTTGGTGCAGGTACAGCCAACGAGCTATGAAGGAACAATACTGGAGTTTTGGTGCAGGTACAGCCAACGAGCTATGAAGGAACAATACTAGAGTTTTGGTGCAGGTACAGCCAACTAGCTATGAAGGAACAATACTGGAGTTTTGGTGCAGGTACAGCCAACGAGCTATGAAGGAACAATACTAGAGTTTTGGTACAGGTACAGCCAACTAGCTATGAAGGAACAATACTGGAGTTTTGGTGCAGGTACAGCCAACTAGCTATGAAGGAACAATACTAGAGTTTTGGTGCAGGTACAGCCAACTAGCTATGAAGGAACAATACTGGAGTTTTGGTGCAGGTACAGCCAACTAGCTATGAAGGAACAATACTGGAGTTTTGGTGCAGGTACAGCCAACGAGCTATGAAGGAACAATACTGGAGTTTTGGTGCAGGTTCAGCCAACAAGCTATGAAGGAACAATACTAGAGTTTTGGTGCAGGTACAGCCAACGAGCTATGAAGGAACAATACTAGAGTTTTGGTGCAGGTACAGCCAACGAGCTATGAAGGAACAATACTAGAGTTTTGGTGCAGGTACAGACAACTAGCGAAAATATGATATTGTCAAAAGGATATGATATATCGTCAAAAATAATATCCCAGTATGTAACTGTAAATGTTTTCCCCCCACCACTACTTTCTGGCTCCAAAAGGCTGGCATGCTGGTGGCAGCTACACATTGGTAATGGGTGGGGCTGGTGGTATATCTCCCCAATACAAAGCTTATTTTATTTACTATCAAACCTTGACACTAGCTGTGGCCAACATGCAGTATCAGAGGATAAACACAATCATTTTACAGTATAGTTGTGATTGGTCAGCTTTGTATTGTCCTGTCCTGCCCAGGCTGATCATGCAGTAGAGCTGGGAAGATAAAACGAAAATGATTGACGCCGATAATTTATCGAGGACATTTTACTGATACCGATAATCCCAATAAATAGTCTACTAGAGAAATGTGAAGTTTAAAGGAAATAAGTCTGCTAATATGGGCTAATGGTACTGTCACGCCCTGACCTCAGAGAGACTTTTTATTTCTCTATTTGGTTAGGTCGGGTGTGATTTGGGTGGGCATTCTAGTTTTTCTATTTCTTTGTTGGCCGGGTATGGTTCCCAATCAGAGGCAGCTGTCTATCGTTGTCTCTGATTGGGGATCATACTTAGGTAGCCTTTTTTCCTCCTTTAGTTTGTGTGATCTTGATTTTGTATAGGTGCTGTGTAGCCTGCAGAACTTCACGGTCGTTTTGTATTTTGTTGTTTTTTCGGTGTTCATTTTAAATAAAGTAAGATGTTTGCCTACCACGCTGCACCTTGGTCTAATTCATTCTCTAAACGTATGTAACAGGTACAATTGATAGTAACAACATTCAAAGTAGTAGTATTTTTAAAATGTATTTTACTTTTATTTAACCAGGCAAGTCAGTTAAGAACAAATTCTTATTTTCAATGATGGTCTAGGAACAGTGGGTTAACTGCCTTGTTCATGGGCAGAATGACAGGTTTTTACCTTGTCAGCTCGGGGATTCGATTTTACAACCTTCTGGTTACTAGTCCAATGCTCTAACCACTAGGCTACCTGCCGCCCCGTAGTAGTAGTGCTAATGGTATGGTAATATATAAAAGTAGGGTAACAAGTGTACATGAATGTTATGGTTCTATTTATCGTGATAATTCTGTCAATTTATCCATAACGACCAGCTTTACCATGCAGGCTAGGCTGTCTGTGGCTTAAACCCCCAGTGGTCATCTCAATCTGTGTGTGTGTGTGTGTGTGTGTGTGTGTGTGGGAACTTGGTTAGATTATGCGTTTCAATACCTTGCCTCTGCTCAGCATGCAGTGAATTTACAGACAGGCTGTACAGTCAAATCAAATCAAATCAAATTTTATTTGTCACATACACATGGTTAGCAGATGTTAATGCGAGTGTAGCGAAATGCTTGTGCTTCTAGTTCCGACAATGCAGTAATAACCAACAAGTAATCTAACTAACAGTTCCAAAACTACTGTCTTGTACACAGTGTGAGGGGATAAAGAATATGTACATAAGGATATATGAATGAGTGATGGTACAGAGCAGCATAGGCAGATACAGTAGATTGTATCGAGTACAGTATATACATATGAGATGAGTATGTAAACAAAGTGGCATAGTTAAAGTGGCTAGTGATACATGTATTACATAAGGATACAGTCAATGATATAGAGTACAGTATATACGTATGCCTATGAGATGAATAATGTAGGGTAAGTAACATTATATAAGGTAGCATTGTTTAAAGTGGCTAGTGATATATTTACATCATTTCCCATCAATTCCCATTATTAAAGTGGCTGGAGTTGAGTCAGTGTCAGTGTGTTGGCAGCAGCCACTCAATGTTAGTGGTGGCTGTTTAACAGTCTGATAGCCTTGAGATAGAAGCTGTTTTTCAGTCTCTCGGTCCCAGCTTTGATGCACCTGTATTGACCTCGCCTTCTGGATGATAGCGGGGTGAACAGGCAGTGGCTCGGGTGGTTGATGTCCTTGATGATCTTTATGGCCTTCCTGTGACATCGGGTGGTGTAGGTGTCCTGGAGGGCAGGTAGTTTGCCCCCGGTGATGCGTTGTGCAGACCTCACTACCCTCTGGAGAGCCTTACGGTTGAGGGCGGAGCAGTTGCCGTACCAGGCTGTGATACAGCCCGCCAGGATGCTCTCGATTGTGCATCTGTAGAAGTTTGTGAGTGCTTTTGGTGACAAGCCGAATTTCTTCAGCCTCCTGAGGTTGAAGAGGCGCTGCTGCGCCTTCTTCACAATGCTGTCTGTGTGAGTGGACCAATTCAGTTTGTCTGTGATGTGTATGCCGAGGAACTTAAAACTTGCTACCCTCTCCACTACTGTTCCATCGATGTGGATAGGGGGGTGTTCCCTCTGCTGTTTCCTGAAGTCCACAATCATCTCCTTAGTTTTGTTGACGTTGAGTGTGAGGTTATTTTCCTGACACCACACTCCGAGGGCCCTCACCTCCTCCCTGTAGGCCGTCTCGTCGTTGTTGGTAATCAAGCCTACCACTGTTGTGTCGTCCGCAAACTTGATGATTGAGTTGGAGGCGTGCGTGGCCACGCAGTCGTGGGTGAACAGGGAGTACAGGAGAGGGCTCAGAACGCACCCTTGTGGGGCCCCAGTGTTGAGGATCAGCGGGGAGGAGATGTTGTTGCCTACCCTCACCACCTGGGGGCGGCCCGTCAGGAAGTCCAGTACCCAGTTGCACAGGGCGGGGTCGAGACCCAGGGTCTCGAGCTTGATGACGAGCTTGGAGGGTACTATGGTGTTGAATGCCGAGCTGTAGTCAATGAACAGCATTCTCACATAGGTATTCCTCTTGTCCAGATGGGTTAGGGCAGTGTGCAGTGTGGTTGAGATTGCATCGTCTGTGGACCTATTTGGGCGGTAAGCAAATTGGAGTGGGTCTAGGGTGTCAGGTAGGGTGGAGGTGATATGGTCCTTGACTAGTCTCTCAAAGCACTTCATGATGACGGAAGTGAGTGCTACGGGGCGGTAGTCGTTTAGCTCAGTTACCTTAGGTAACTGTCAGTACCCAGACCTGGTCAGTACCCAGACCTGATCAGCACCCAGACCTGATCAGCACCCAGACCTGATCAGCACCCAGACCTGATCAGCACCCAGACCTGATCAGTACCCAGAACTGATCAGCACCCAGACCTGATCAGGCTGGTGTCAAAACTAAGGCACCCAATTCCTTTAAAGTCTCACTCTCCTTTACAACTCATTTATCACCTGATTTACTGAACAAAGGCTCATCTTAATAGGTGGTACAGGTATCCTCATAACATGGTACAAGTGTGTGTGTGTGGGGGGGGGGGGGGCTATTCTAATACTCCTCTATTGTTCCTCAAGCACTGGGGAGGCCTATGACATCACAGTGCACCCATCAGACCAACTCATTGAATGGACACCTTGACGTTTGCAGTTGGGTTTAAAAAAACAAACACTATTTTTCTCAAAACATGTATTTTTTTACTCTTAAGTCTGTGTACATTACCACATTTATACATGAGATATTGTTTTCAACAGGAAAAGTAAAATAAATAGCTGGAATGCTTTTCGGCATAGATAAAGAACAACCACAGTGCAGATTCACTCCGAGGGTTTGCCCTATATTTTAAGCACTTCATACGTTGTTTTTGCATCAATATCGAATGACAATGTCTGTGAGAGGAATAGCTTGCAGGGACTGTTGAGTGTAGCTTTTAAAACCCAATTGACAACTCAGTGTAAAGTAAACATTGTGAGTGAACTTGCTATGAGGTTTGCCTTTAATTCAATTCAAGGGCTTTATTGGCATGGGAAACACATGTTAACATTGCCAAAGCAAGTGAAATAGATCAACGAAAGTGAAATAAACAAAGATTAACAGTAAATATTACACTCACAGAAGTTCCAAAATAATAGAGACATTTGAAATGTTATATTATGTCTCTATACAGTGCTGTAACGATGTACAAATACAAGTACAAAAGTACATTTTAAATAAATCAACATAAATATGGGTTGTATTTACAATGGTGTTTGTTCTTCACTGGTTGACCTTTTCTTGTGGAACCTTTACCTATGCTTTGCTTGACTGAATTGGGCCCTATAGTACGTTGTGCAGAAGTAGCTGGGATGTCAATTTACATAGGCCTTTACTCTTTGTTGGAATTCACTGTCTGAACACTACCAGGTATTAGACAGGCTGTTTAATAACACCCTGATCAGCTGGATTGGAAGAAATTATATTTTATTTAGAAACTTCTACCCTGTTCATTTCCTCTGGGGTAGCTATCCATCTGGGGAATGTAATACCCCGGTCTTGGGCATGTCTGTGTTGTTACACATCTGCTGTTATCAGACAGTCACATGGCTCTGTGCACTTGTCCACCTGGCTCAAGACTCTAGGATCTGGGTTCAGGAAGGGATATCAGAAAGGCACTCCCCACTGGGCACAGATGACAGTTCAATGTCTAGTTTTGATAAACATTTGATTGAGTTATCTAACGTGAATTCAAAGTAAAACCAACAAATATTTTAATCATGTCATTGCATTTAGGTAAAGGCTGGATGAAAATATATATATATATGTATTTCTCATTCATTTACTTTTTGCAAATCCCATCAGTTTTCCATGTTGACTCAATGTCATCACATTTATATGCTTTGTTGAAATGACATGGAAACAACGTTGATTCAACCAACTTGTGCCCAGTGTGACATGGTCTAGTGATTACCAACCCTATTTCTAGAGAGCTGTAACAAACGCTGTTGTTCAGGAACAGTTAAATGGTCTGAGGCAGTTTGCTCTGGTGCTATTGCCTCGGGCCCAGGTTTCCCAAAAGCATCTTAAAGCAAAGGTCATCGTTAGAACCTTCGTAGTAGCACCGTTAAATCTGCGAGCTAAGAGCATCGTTAAAACCATCGTTACTAAACTTGCACTTGAAAACGCTCGTTATTTACCGACTCCCTACGATCACTAGTAGAACAGCTAAGTGCGTCGTTAGATGCTTTTTTTGCCCTTCCATGTCACTTTCTTCACGGAAGATCTCTGCTAAACATAGAATGAAGAAGTTTATCTGTAGGGGTGGAACACAGGAGCAGCGTCTATGGGGCTAAAAACAGTTTAGTGCCAGGAGAGCACCAGGATGCACCGAGAGCTCTCCAGGTCCAAGCTAGCTGTTTCACATCCGTTACACCAGGAGAGCACCAAGATGCACCGAGAGCTCTCCAGGTCCAAGCTAGCCGTTTCACATCCGTTACACCAGGAGAGCACCAGGATGCACCGAGAGCTCTCCAGGTCCAGCTGCATGACAAGAAGAGAGATTAGACCATGAGTGGCTATTCTTATCCTCGAAAAGCCTGTATGGGTCCAGGCGTTTGTTCCAGCCAAGCAATCGACCTACATGTGATTCAACATATTAACTAATCATAGGCTTCAACCAAGCTGGCTTTGATTAGTTGGGGAAATAATAAGTGCACTATTTGTGGAGAACAGTAGAAAATAGGACCATGCACATTGGGGACAATTGGAAGAGCTCCCTGTCATGCCTATTTCCTGACTTGTTTGCCCTATGACATATGTGTCTAATCCTTTATCCTCCTTTATCTTATTCTAGCTACATGTTAGGAAGCAGAGTTACAATGTCTAAACATGCACAGAGGTTGCAGAAAGGATACAACAGCCTAATTGTCTAGTTTTGTTTCCAAACAGAGGAGAGTTGATGAACTTAAGGAACATTTAATTAGTATTTATTTAGACGTAGGGATGCACAACAACAGCATGGTGTTTCTCTACCTTTTAGTAGATTAACATTTTTAGAAGAAAATAGTCTTGCTATTTCGTATTTATTTAGCAAAAAGTGTTGTACTTTTCATTTACAGAAACAGAAAAAATACCACTGATGAACTCAATGCTTTTCAGACCAGGCGGTGTTCTGCAGACAGTGGTACCCTGCTGCTGATGGCGCGCGTTTACTTACACATAATTAAATACGCAAATGTGTAATTCATTAATGTTCCTTAAGCAAGGTCACCTTCTTTTGGATTACCTGCCCCCCCCCCCCCAACCCCCCCCCCCCCGGAGCACATTTCCTAATGTCCCCGTTGCCTTTATTGACCCAGAACTTTCTGATTGGATGGGTTGTCATGATAATGAACACATGGTTTCCAAGTATTTGATGGCTTTTCTATCCCATTTCAACCATTACCATAAGCTCATCCTCCAATTTTCCCATCCACCAGCCGCCACTGTTGTGACGATAGTGTCCCTTGTAGTCTACCTTTGGTCCTCTCCATTGCGCACAATATGTAGAGTAAGCTGCTGTTCTGTGTATGAATCAAATTACGATGGAGTTTAGCTTCTCTGATGCAGGCTACAGTAGATCTAATGTAGACTGAGCTTACCCTAAAATGGAGGTGCTGAGATAATGATGTTGGAAGTTGATGTGTTGAATTCTTGATGTGTGCATGCCCTAGTAGTGCCGTGGTGCCGTTTGGCAGTTTGACCTGGCATGTGAGACTGTGATAGCGTGCCAGGCTGGTTGACGTCTGTGACTTATCACCTGTATCTGTTCTCCTGCCCAGACACTCAGCGTAAAATAAACAGACGCATAACAACACGGCCACTCAATAAAAACATCCCATCTGATTTACACCCAATATGCATCGAATGTAACTAAATCAACACAGGGGCCTACGGCGCCGAATGACACTAAAGACCTCATTTTACCCTCAACTACACTAATAGGTCCTCCATCAGCCCGGTTTCCTAAACTCCACAGCTCCACACACGAGTGAATACCCAGGATTCAGCTGGCAGGAAGAGGCTGCCTTGCAAGTGTTTGTATATAAACGCAAGTAAGCCCCACCGTTTGTTCCTGTGCCAGTTTGGCCAGGTCAGCTGCAACCCTGTTACTGGCTGACCCTGTCACACGGAGCCCGAGTGCTGAACAGGCCCTTTATATAATCAAAGCTATTCCACAGCCACTCCTTGGCTCACCTCACAGAGGCACTCATCAACACAAGAAGACAGACACACATTTATATTTTAGTCATTTAGCAAACTTTCTTATCCAGAGCAATTACTTTAAAGTGCTTTGCTCAAGGGTACACCAATAGATTTCTCACCTAGTCGGCCCTTTCGCCCTTTCGGTTACTGACCTAATGCACTTGACCGCTAGGCTACCTGCCACCAGGACACACAGGGACACATGGACCCACAGTCATACAGAAGGAACAGGCATATATAAACTATACGCACTAGCATCTGCATATTCAAATATACAAAGAGTCATACACCAGTCCAGACACACAAACATTCATGGAGATGTACTGTATACCATGCACCCATTCACACACAAACATACATTGATAAACGATAACACAAACAACAGAATGATACACATACACTCTCTACTGGGCTGAGTTGGCTATGCTGGAGCAGGTGTGGTACGCATCAAACAGTAAACAGGACAAGCCCGCTCTGCCAATGCAGTGACTCTGTTCATATGCACTGCTCTACAGAGATGGAGATTGGTACCTCGATGAACTCTCAGCGTCTCCTACCTCTCTGGGCCTCTCTCTACCTCTGCCTTATACATCAAGTAGTTTACCAGGATATGTTTCAATTGTCATCTGTTTTACTTACCCTTCATTTATTCAGGGAAGCCTCGTTGAGGTTGTAATCTGTGTTATTTACCCTTCATTTATTCAGGGAAGCCTTGTTGAGGTTGTAATCTGTGTTATTTACCCTTCATTTATTCAGGGAAGCCTTGTTGAGGCTGTAATCTGTGTTATTTACCCTTCATTTATTCAGGGAAGCCTCGTTGAGGTTGTAATCTGTGTTATTTACCCTTCATTTATTCAGGGAAGCCTTGTTGAGGCTGTAATCTGTGTTATTTACCCTTCATTTATTCAGGGAAGCCTCGTTGAGGTTGTAATCTGTGTTATTTACCCTTCATTTATTCAGGGAAGCCTCGTTGAGGTTGTAACCTGTGTTATTTACCCTTCATTTATTCAGGGAAGCCTCGTTGAGGTTGTAATCTGTGTTATTTACCCTTCATTTATTTAGGGAAGCCTCGTTGAGGTTGTAACCTGTGTTATTTACCCTTCATTTATTCAGGGAAGCCTCGTTGAGGTTGTAACCTGTGTTATCCTGGTCAGGAGGCATTATCACTTAGCACCAATATCCTGTCTGCGTTACTCCTTCCTACATGCCTTTGATACGTTAATTGTACGTGCAGGTGATGACTAATAATATACTATTAGAGCAGATTAAGACTAAAGCGTTTAGAGAGACTCTAAGGTCCCCTGCTGCTACTCAGGTGACATGCTTAAGAACTGACCTCAGGACAGATTTGGAGGTGTGATAAATATAGTGAGGTCTGCTTGGGATCAGGATTCAGATCCCTGCTACTGGTCAAGATGAAGTTAATCAGAAAATAGTCCTCTGTTTAATGAGTACTTTGATAAGAGAGGTAAAACAATATGAACAAAAAGAGAATGTATGAATCAGTATGAACGCAGCCAACAAGTGCTCAGCATATGTGGGAACTCCTTCAAGACTGTTGGAAAGGCATTCCTCATGAAGCTGGTTGAGAGAATGCCAAGAGTGTGCAAAGCTGTCATCAAGGCAAAGGGTGGCTACTTTGAAGAATCTCAAATATAAAATATATTTTGATTTCTTTAACACTTTTTTGGTTACTACATGATTCCATATGTGTTATTTAATAGTTTTGACGTTTTGAACTCTACAATGTAGAAAATAGTAAAAATAAAGAAAAACCCTTGAATGAGTTGGTGTCCAAACTTTTGACTGGTACTGTATGTTTTACAGGTAAGTTTAAGATAACAGGCATGTTGAATGTTCATCAGTTAAAAGGTATTGTGATGTTGGACATGGCTCTAGTCCGGAGTCTATAGCTACCCTACTGTAGGTTTACACTCCAACCCTGTTCCTGGAGAGCTACCATCCTGAAGGTTTTCACTCCAACACTAATCTAGCACACCTGATTTTAATAATTAGCTGGTTGATGAACAGAATCAGGTTTGTTACAACTGGGGTTGGAGTGTAAACCTACAGGATGGTAGCTCTCCAGGAATAGGGCTGGAGTGTAAACCTACAGGAGGGTAGCTCTCCAGGAACAGGGTTGGAGTGTAAACCTACAGGATGGTAGCTCTCCAGGAACAGGGTTGGAGTGTAAACCTACAGGACGGTAGCTCTCCAGGAACAGGATTGGAGTGTAAACCTACAGGACGGTAGCTCTCCAGGAACAGGGTTGGATTGTAAACCTACAGGACGGTAGCTCTCCAGGAACAGGGTTGGAGTGTAAACCTACAGGACGCTAGCTCTCCAGGAACAGGGTTGGAGTGTAAACCTACAGGACGCTAGCTCTCCAGGAACAGGGTTGGAGTGTAAACCTACAGGACGGTAGCTCTCCAGGAACAGGGTTGGAGTGTAAACCTACAGGACGGTAGATCTACAGAAACAGGGTTGTAGAGCCCTGGTCTAGCTAATAACATTCCTATTGAAACTCTAAAGCTACCCTTCTACAGTACCTTTCATATGGATCTTTCTCTACTATCCTACTTTCCCCCCTGAATGTACACTTGAAATTAAAGGCAGTTATTTTTATATAACAGAATTTCAGTTTGTGGCAGAGCAGAGAGGAACCAATATACTGTATGTAGTAAGACAGACAACACATGGGATAACTATATTGTCTCCTGTTTGTTTTGAAGATGCAGCGTTAACTTTTGAAAGATAGAAGAAAGGAATGCAACTAAGGTAGCTGATGGTCAAAGCCATGAGAAAAGAAAGAATTAGTCAAGCCTGTTGACATTGACTCATTTAACATGGAAATACAGTATATACAATTACAGCGATACATAATGTCTTTGTCTGGTTGTGTAAACATTTCTATAGTATGTGAAACTATTCATTGGAAACAGACAAAAGTATACTGTCCCGGTAATTGTTTAGTTGAAGAGCCAAGCGAAAATTGCCAAAATATTCACATCTGAAATATTTTTATTTTATTTAACTAGGCAAGTCAGTTAAGAACAACAGATTTTTACCTTGTTCGCTCAGGGATTCAATCTAGCAACCTTTTGGTTATTGGCCCAACGCTCTAACCACTAGGCTACCTGCCGCCCCCATGAATATCAACAGAAAACCATTAGAATCCTCACAACAACCAGTAGTTCTGAATGTAGTATTGATTGTAATTGTTATATAGTGAATACAACTGTAATGTTATGAAGTATATCTCCAAGAGAGTAAGCATAAAGCCTCAACATTGCCCCCCTTTGTGGTGCTGAGAAAGAAAAATCATTCTCTGCCATCAATGATAAAAATTCCATGCAGAGGTAAACATTGATTCCTGCACCTTTCCCAACGTCAATGCCCCTAGCAGCAGTGTTGACAAAGGCCCTCTCTCGCTCTCTCACTTTCTCTCTTGCTCTCTCTCTCTCTCAGAGACAGGTCTGTACTGCCTGGGTTTGGCCTCTGAATATTTAATCTTGCTACATCTGACCTGCAGGACCGTGTGTACGCAGACAAGACCGAGTAGCATCCACCCTCTCACCCTTCTTTTTCTCTCTCTCTTTCTCACCCTCTCTCTCCCTCTTTCTCTTCATCTGTAAACAGAGCCCAACAGACCAGCCCTTCCTCTCCTCTGTCCCATGCCTTTGTTTTGTTCCTCCTCTCCCCTCCCTTCCATTGTCCTGGCCTTATTTACCTGGCCTTCCATTGTCCTGGCCTTATTTACCTGCTCCATGCCAGACAGACAACAGCCGTGGATCAATGACAAATGCCTGATGCATGCTAAAATAGACACAACCATACAGTATCCGACCACAGATTCAACAACGCTTTTACAGCAGCAGCATCGTTATCCGATGTGATGCCTTGTGTATTTAAGTAGAGATAGGGAGAGAGACAGGAAGGGAGAGAGACAGAGAGACAGGAAGGGAGAGAGACAGAGAGACAGGAAGGGAGAGAGACAGAGAGACTGGGAAGGGAGAGAGACAGAGAGACAGGAAGGGAGAGAGTGAGGGAGAGAGAAAGAAAGACAGAGAGAGAGACAGGAAGGGAGAGAAGGGGAGGGAGACAGAGGGAAGAAGAAAGAAAGAAAGATAGAAAGAGAGGGAGGGAGGAAGAAAGACCCTTGTTGCACATCAGCCTCCCAGCATCCTTGGACCCCCCCTCCCCAATCTCTCTCCCAAATCACAGAGGGTATTTACCTTCTCTCTAGGAGTGCAGGCACTTGATCAAAGGACAGGGTGGGCTGGCTGAGGGCAGACAGCAAGGCAGAGGAGAGCAGGAGGAACGCGTGTGCAGCCATTGAGACAATGAGAGGAGACTGCCGCTGGTGAGCTCCGCTTCATTATCTGCTCTCCTTCCCTGTATCGCCAGCCACTTAGCTCACTGACAGACAGCCGTAGCAGCCAGTCACAACGCAGGAGAAGAGATCAATGTGCGTCATACTCACACAGTCACACAGCCCCTCCCTTCCACCTCTCCCTTCCTTCTCCCTTCTCTGTCATCCTCCCTATTTTTCTCTCTCTCGTTCTCCCTCTCTCATGCAAGCATAGCTGCAGGCAAACCCTAAGTATAGACAGGCTTATTATCCCCCCCCCTCATCCCCATATACCTACTCCAGACCAGTAATGTACATGAAACATACACAAACACACACGCACACACAGAGAAAGAGAGGAAAAAAACAATCACCTGGGAATGTCAAGGTCAGATTGTGTAGGAGGACAGGACAGGATGTTAACATTATTTTACTGGGAGGCAAAAAAAGCTATGAGTGCATGATCTAGATCCCCAGTGGGTGTACTGCCACAATAGCTGAAATAATTCACTTGATCTCTGCGTTGTTGTGAGCACAGGAGGCCCGGGGCAGAGGAAATGGTCCACTGAGGCTGAATATGTGTATGATAGAAACAGCTGAACAGCTAAGGGACTAAATGTGGATCATACAACCCGAGTGGCCTGATGACTCAATGTCCTCATTTTTGATGGTTTCTATTTTTATTCTATTTCCTGTCAATAAGATATGGTTGGATGATTTGTCTGACACATTTTTGTTATTTGTATTTCTCTGCTGCTTTCTCACATTTATGTTATGTGTTATGAGCAATAATGTGTATCAAATACTGTGTATCAAATACTGTGTATTAAATACTGTGTATTAAATACTGTGTATTAAATACTGTGTATCAAATACTGTGTATCAAATACTGTGTATTAAATACTGTGTATCAAATACTGTGGATCAAATACGGTACATAGAAATATGTACAGGTTAAGTGTAAATCATGTATATGTACGGGAAGGTGCTATTCACATACCTATTGGGAAATGAAATAGGAACTCCAGGAATATTCTATAGAAATTAGATAACAGAATTTAACAGTTAGATAAGGGATGTTTTGTTCAAGTTTTTTTGTAGATTGTCTTTGCCATTGAAGAATACATTAATTAATTCTATGTTTACTTACTCTTAACCTTCCTAAATCTAGGTTGCCCCTCTGAGATTAAAAACAGAAATCTCTTTAATGAATAGAGCAGAGTCCTTGGCAGAAAGAGGGTCGAGACTCTTGATCTTCTTGAGAGTGACGTGCCTGGGTTTCTCTGAGCGGGCCATGCCAGATCGGGGAAGTGTGTGTGTGTGTGTGTGTGTGTGTGTGTGTGTGTGTGTGTGTGTGTGTGTGTGTGTGTGTGTGTGTGTGTGTGTGTGTGTGTGTGTAAAGGCTGGGACAGGTCAGTCAGTCTCATAGGCACTAACAGGAGTTGACTAAATCCTGTCTCAGCCTTCTCTCTGTTCTTACTTATCTATCGCACCAACATACCAGATTGTCTCTCTAATGCCAAAGATGAGGTACAGTAGACTTTAGCTCACAGTCCAACCAAAGTGAAACTCCAGCCACAAAGCAAAGTGGATCCACTGGATCTATATAATATGTTTGATGAAAAAGAGACACCTTTTTTATTTCTCATGTGAAATAGAGGATCATTTCAAATGTTGCCATTGAAATGGGTTTTATTCCTCATGTGAAACAGAAGATCATTGTCACACCAGCCTTCGCTTTGGCTCCCCCTCCTGTCCAGCTTTAGGCCTTCTAGCTGCTGCAGAACCTGCTGCTGGCAAACGCCCTTCACTCATCAACTCCCGGACATGTCTCGTCATCATTACACACACCTGGTTCCAATCCCCACTCAATCACTGTATATATACTCCCACTGTCATTTGTCTTTGTCGGTCATTGTAAATTTGGCTTATTTTCCTGAGAGGAATCTCTCCTACTATTTCCTGAGTACTTTATTATTCTGCACTTTGGGTTTCATCCCGCTTTTATTTATATAGTGCTTTAATAAACTCAGTAGTTCTAAACCTGCGACTGCTTACTCCTCTCTACACTTGTGACAATCATTTTACATGTTGTCATTGAAATGGTTTTAATCCTGGTGAAATAGAGGTTTATTTGACATGTCAAATACTGTATACTACTGGCCCTTCTTTGGACACTGTGTTAACAACCCTCCAGATGAGCTTCAATGCCATACAACTCTCCTTCCGTGGCCTCCAATTGCTCTTAAATACAAGTAAAACTAAATGCATGCTCTTCAACCGATCGCTGCCTGCACCTGCCCGCCTGTCTAGCATCACTACTCTGGACGGTTCTGATTTAGAATATGTGGACAACTACAAATACCTAGGTGTCTGGTTAGACTGTAAACTTTCCTTCCAGACTCACATCAAACATCTCCAATCCAAAGTTAAATCTAGAATTGGCGTCCTATTTCGTAACAAAGCTTCCTTCACTCATGCTGCCAAACATACCCTTGTAAAACTGACCATCCTACCGATCCTCGTCTTCAGCGACGTCATTTACAAAATGGCCTCCAATACCCTACTGAATAAATTGGATGCAGTCTATCAAAGTGCCATCCGTTTTGTCACTAAAGCCCCATAAACTACCCACCACTGCGACCTGTACGCTCTTGTTGGCTGGCCCTCGCTTCATACTCGTCGCCAAACCCACTGGCTCCAGGTCATCTACAAGACCCTGCTAGGTAAAGTCCCTCCTTATCTCAGCTCGCTGGTCACCATAGCAGCACCCACCTGTAGCACGCGCTCCAGCAGGTATATCTCTCTGGTCACCCCCAAAAACAATTCTTCCTTTGGCCTCCTCTCCTTTCAGTTCTCTGCTGCCAATGACTGGAACGAACTACAAACATCTCTGAAACTGGAAACACATCTCCCTCACTAGCTTTAAGCACCAGCTGTCAGAGCAGCTCACAGATTACTGCACCTGTACATAACCCATCTATAATTTAGCCCAAACAACTACCCCTACTGTATTGATTGATTTATTTTGCTCCTTTGCACCCCATTATTTTTATTTCTGCTTTGCACATTTTTCCACTGCAAATCAACCATTCCAGTGTTTTACTTGCTATATTGTATTTACTTCGCCACCATAACCTTTTTTGCCTCTCACCTCATTTGCTCACATCGTATATAGACTTGTTTATACTGTATTATTGACTGTATGTTTGTTTTACTCCATATGTAACTCTGTGTTGTTGTATGTGTCGAACTGCTTTGCTTTATCTTGGCCAGGACGCAATTGAAAATGAGAACTTGTTCTCAACTTGCCTACCTGGTTAAATAAAGGTGAAATAAATCAAATTAAAATAAATGTTGTCATTGAAATGGTTTTATTCCTGGTGAAATAGAGGATCATTTGACATGTCATTGAAATGGTTGGTAACTGTTGTCTCCTTCCTGGTGGCCTCTGTCTGTGACATCACCTCAGTGTAATCTTGATCTAAATCCCAGGCTCCACTGTTCCTAGAGTGTATTTATTTGGAAGGAGTTTTTTCCATGACTGCTACAGAAATGGACAAACATTGGTAAGAAGAAGGTTAGTCTCTTCCAGCTGCCACCGTGTACAGCCTACGGCACACAAGAGGAGAGTTATATCTTCCCTTTCAGAAATGTTCTGTGAACCAACAATATAAAACACTGCCAGTAAATGGTCCCTGCCCATTTTTTTTTTCATGGTTTCCACCAAGATTTTGTATTGACTCTACGCCAAATTGTGAGACTCAGTTGTTCAATGGGAGTTACATCAATGTAAAGGTTGGTCCCTATAAATTCAGTGTGCATGGAACCTTCTGCATACCGTATGACGTCTGTGTACAGACCATGTACATTATGGATTTATAGTCTACCACAGAACATTACCATGACTGGCTTAAATCACACTCTATTCCCCATCCAGTACACTACTTCTGACCAAAGGCATGTGATTCCTCTGAGATACTGTGTGTATTTATTTCATGACTGTTCAGTTCTACTACAGCTCCCCCCGACACCTCTGAATCAGAGATTAGAAAACAGATCGAACATTAACAGGAGTCATGATCTATTTATAAGTATGATCTCATGGCTCACTCTATAATCCCCCACTTATATTGTGTGATAGAACATTCAGGATTGCCATAGCATTAAGAGTGATGTAATGGTTTGATGTGTATATGATATGCAGGTACTGTATGTTTCTCTGCTGGGGTGACAAAACATTCCCTAAGTGTCCATTACTCTAACAACCTATTCAAATAATCCTCCATTAAATACATACAAAAAAGACAGCAGGCAAGTCTGCTTTTGAATGTGTTTTATTGGTATGTTTTCTCTGTGTAGTCATGAAACACAACACTCCACAACATGGCCCAAAGAATAACCCCCAATCTCTCTAGGGTGCCATCTCTGCTGGCCTCTCCACTGGTCTCTCCTTATCTCCCCCTCTCACTCCCAAACACAACCCAGCCCAGCAGACAAGGCAACCCCAGAGGACTAGAGCTGTCCAGTGTCCACTTCCTCTAAAAATGATAGTCAATTTTCATCTGAAGGTGGAAATCAGGTTAGAAACTCAATACAGTGACTAAAGCACATGTCATAACCTTCCATTAAACTCCCAGTCCAAATGATATAATTCATATCCCCCTAAAAATACAATAATATTCTAACACTTTTCAATACAGTATGTTACCACAGCTATCAGTATGGAAATCAACACACCGAACTGATCATGATTGAAAAAGTCAAAAGCATGTGACTACATTAAAGTTACAATAGATTGCCTATAGTAGTCTATACTATTTCCCCTCCATTTACACCAAACATCTGATAGAAAACTAGCTATTTTATTAAATATAGAATGATTTCCAGGTACACACTGTCTCCTATGATACATACTAGTCGGTTATGTCCCTATGAAGAGCTGTGTTAATATGACTGCAGATATATCCTATGGATGATCACTTACAATTGATTAATAGTGGATGGCATCATCACCATTGCCATTATCACCACCACCATCAAGTAGTGTATGGTTACAGTGGGTATACAGTAGTTTCACTGGTATGCCACCTGTGTAGTGAATCTAAAGTCAAAATACTATTCTCTTTCTCTAATTCTCTAAAATATCTCACACACGAGTTGAAAAGGTGACCTCAAAGATGGGGGTGGCATTTCATCATCCTCATTGTAAAGATTTAATTGGGTACAAGGTGCAGATAATGATCGACAGTATTGATTAATATTCCTATTGTACAGTCAGAGGCCTTGATTCCCATACCCGCCCTCCCTCTATTAGAAAGCACCCAGGTAATGTTTTTCTATATATATATATATATTTTATTTTTATTTAACCTTTATTTAACTAGGCAAGTCAGTTAAGAACAAATTCTTATTTACAATGATGGCCTACCCCGGCCAAACCCTAACACGGACGACGCTGGGCCAATTGTGCGCCGCCCTATGGGACTCCCAATCACAGCCGTAAAAAAGTAAAGCTCTCTCCCAGACAGCTTCAGACTGCAAGAGGGCATATATGCATGATATGCTGTACACTGAATCAGACACATACAGTACATAGCCTACAGCAGGGGTAGGAAACCCTGGTCCTGGAGTGCTGCATGGCTCAGTTGGTCATGTGTGGTGACTAGTTGTGTGGTGACTAGTACCTGTGGTACTCCAGGAACAGGGTTGCCTACAGCATTCCATTCTTTAAAACACGGGGCTTATTGAGGCATAAATGTTTAGAATGTAGAAGACAGAAATAGAAATATAGAATATATCAAATCAGCTGTTCTACCTGATAAAGATTCAATTGTTTCCATTCTAAATCTAATTTCTACAGTATCTGCAAGTTTTGGAACTTTAAGTCCGTCATTTAAGTTCAGCACAGTGCTAGTAACCATGACAACTACATGGATAATATGAACCACCCTTTGTTTCACGCTAAAAGGCTGGTCTACATTCTGATATGAGGCATTGTTGATGCTATGGAATGAGTAAATATACTCACTGCTGTAAGTAAGCTTAACGGGTAAAACCCAAATCCTAACAGTAGTTTAATCAATAAAATACATTCAAATTAGCATCAGTAACACAGTAGTTTAGTGAAATAAATCATGAAAAAACTACTTTCAAAACACACATTATTCTTGAATTTTTAAGATTAGCATTATTCATTTATGTTCTCTTTCTTCTTCTTCTTTTTAAAATACTCGTATTGTTTGTGTTGCTGTTCTTGTCCATTAGTAACCTGTATTTGGTCATGTTCTATGTTTTGTGTGGACCCCAAGAAGAATAGTTGCTGATTCTTCAACAGCTAACGTGGATCTGAATATAAAAAACTATTCTATCAACTCATGAACAGCATAAAAGCTTGAAATGAGCGTCTCTCTAATGAAACCCTATGTCCTATACAGGAGAATCTACAGAGCCCTCCAGACACACTCCTTTAGCCAATCATATCGCAGCAGGAAATACAGTATAGGTATTATAGCTCCTCCTACAAACTGGCTCCAGAACCTCCCATCACTGAAACATATCTTATCGTTTTTGGATTACAGTAAACTAGTATGATAAAGTATGTACAGTACATTCCAGATGGCTGATATGAAATCAACATGGATGGCTGATATGAAATCAACATGAACGGCTGATATGAAATCAACATGGACGGCTGATATGAAATCAACATGGACGGCTGATATGAAATCAACATGGACGGCTGATATGAAATCAACATGAATGGCTGATATGAAATCAACATGAATGGCTGATATGAAATCAACATGAATGGCTGATATGAAATCAACATGAATGGCTGATATGAAATCAACATGAATGGCTGATATGAAATCAACATGGATGGCTGATATGAAATCAACATGGACGGCTGATATGAAATCAACATGGACGGCTGATATGAAATCAACATGAATGGCTGATATGAAATCAACATGGATGGCTGATATGAAATCAACATGGATGGCTGATATGAAATCAACATGGATGGCTGATATGAAATCAACATGAATGGCTGATATGAAATCAACATGGACGGCTGATATGAAATCAACATGGATGGCTGATATGAAATCAACATGGATGGCTGATATGAAATCAACATGGATGGCTGATATGAAATCAACATGGATGGCTATGAGGGATTCTGTACTGGATGGACATAAGTTCACTCACTTAAAGATAGTATATTCAAACTAGATAAACTATAGAACCAAGTCTATGGTATTTGAGGCATAGAATACTTCATTTCCCTTTACGTAGAGATTTCTTTCTCTATGTGAAGCGATTAGTAACACAGTTTACGTTTTTACCCTTATAGTAGATCGTCTCTAAACCCAAATACACAATCAAGAGGCACCCGACTCAAAGTAAACAAACATCTCTATATAAATATAAATCCTACAGTCATCTGATACGTCTGGAGTGTGAAAGCACTGATCGGGCAAACGGATATAAAATGGTGCTCGGAGAAGAAGTTGCCTGTAGATACAGACTTAGCATCAGTTTACCCTGACCCAATATATATACTTAACCATAACAGGGACAACAGAAAACTGACCCCAGATCAGCATCTAGGGACAACTTTGTCCCACTCCATAAAAGATCAATAGAAGAGAGAAGGCACAGAAACACTGACCCACACAATAGGGCGGACCAACAGCAGCAGTTTCTGGGAGCGGATAGGCTGAAGCCAGAAGTCAACTAGGAGATGATTGGCTGAGAGCAGCAGTGGGTTGGCAGCGGATTGGTTGCTCGCAAGATCTGGCATCCCATTGGCTGAAAAAAGGAACTCCGGAGTTTCAATTGGGTTTGATTAAATGCTGATGTCACAATCTCTCTCTTTAGAATGAATGTTCACCACACCTGTCCATCAGACCAGTGTTTCTAAAACCTCTCCACCCTCTCTCAGAAGACTACAACACCCTTTTACATACCAGTTGTCTGGTTCAAGTGGTTCTCAAACCTCTCCACCCTTCCTCTCTCAGAAGACTACAACACCCTTTACATACCAGTTGTCTGGTTCAAGTGGTTCTCAAACCTCTCCACCCTTCCTCTCGTAGAAGACTACAACACCCTTCACATACCAGTTGTCTGGTTCAAGTGGTTCCCAAACCTCTCCACCCTTCCTCTCGTAGAAGACTACAACACCCTTCACATACCAGTTGTCTGGTTCAAGTGGTTCCCAAACCTCTCCTCAGGGACCCCCATATATTTGAACTATTCCAGAGCTAGCACACCTGATTCAGTAGCTCATCAAGCTGTTGACTACTGGAATCAGGTGAGCTAACTCAGGGCTATAACAAAACGGTGAAACGTCTGGGGATCCCCGAAGAGAGGTTTGAGGACCAATGAAACCAACTGGTAATAACGGTGGTGTAGTCTTCTGAGAGAGGAAGGGTGGAGAGTTTGTTTGAATACCTTGACTGTCGCTGGAGGTGAGTCACATTCAGAAGGGTTTTGAGTTGGCTGTAGCCTAAGCCCTATGCCTCACAATATCTACAGTTTCACGGACATAGCTAGCTTTACTGGTCCCCTCATAGGGGACTCTATGATAATCCAGGAACAGAAGGTGTGTCATTTTAGTGTACATCTCAGTGCATCTCTGGCTTCCTCTCATCATGTCCTTTCCTTCATCTGCATTGATGTGGTAGAACTGGACAGGACAGTAACATCCTCCACATTGCTAACACCCATCCTGTGTTTTCAGATGCAGGAGAGAAGAGGAGAGGGGGCAGCTTTAGACCAATGAGATGCACCCCATATCTCCAGCCCTTCTTCCTACTTTACCACACTCGCCCTCTCATCTACAGTCTGATGCACTGTCTTTGACTGGGCGTGGTCTACCTTGTCAGCTTTAGGTTTAGCCGTAGTCACAGCTGTAACCACACCCACTTTAACGGCTTGCCCCTCCCCCTTTATGTCATGTTTGGCTGCAAGGGGTGTGTCTCCCCTCCTCTTTGATCCATGTTTGCTCCATGGCACAAGGGGAGGTAATTCATCCCCCTTCACCTCACGTTTGGGCATAGGAGGCGTGGCCTTTCTCTGGGGCAGACGAGGGTCGTCCCCGATGTCGACCGTCAGGTTGGTGTAGAGAGGCTGCAGCTCTTTGGATAACAGTTCGTAGGTCAGAGAGTTCAGACCATCAGAATGCCAGTTGAGCCTGGTCCGTTTCAGAAGGTCAAACCTGTGGAGGGACAGGGGGAGGAGAGAGATGAGTCAATAAGGCGTGTGTGTGCGTGCGTGTCCGCGTGCGTGCGTGTGTGTACCTGCGTGGATTCTGCTCATTGCCCCTGTCTCCTTTATGCTTGATCATCTTGTAATGTCCGATGGCCACTGGAGGGCGCACGATCTTCATCCCAGACAGACGCACTCTGAGACAGACCGCAACACAGGAAGAATTCATATGTTGATTTGAGTGAAATAACTGAAAGACAGCACAGGACTAGATAAGGTAGCGTCTCAAGTTTTTCCTGACCAATTGACCTCACTAGGAAAAACTCTGGGGCCTACTAATGAGGTGTGTAATCAACTATCATACTGGTCCATTGGCCCTCTATGGGACAGAGTATGGGTTTTCACACATCCACCTGAACTAAACAAACCAACTAATGCGGAGGAAATCTACCAAGCAAACTGCCCAACAAGCTGACATGGATACTTACTGAGCTCCAAACATGAACTGTGGGGAGAGACACAGCAAAGCAATGACGGTGAGAATGGAGATGAACAGGATATTATGACAGAGGTAGAAATTAAACACGTGAAGACAAATAGCTAATGAAGAGAGAGAGATACAGGCGAGACATCTTTCAAGGAATTCACTGGTATAGTCACATGTGGTTGTCCCTCCCAGCCCCTCGCCCTACTCACCTGGCAGCGATGTCATCGTCCTCCCCACCCCAGCCCCAATAGCTGTTGGGGAATCCGTTCATCTTCATGTACTGCTCAGGTGTGACCGCAGATACCCCTCCAAAATACTGGGGGTACGGCAACCTGGGTGGGACAAATACCAGAAGATGCCAGAACCTCAGATGACACTTGACATACAGACACTGATACTCTTCATAAACACACACATACCTGTATCTGAACTTGTCCATGGCAACAGAGAGGTGTGTGGGGAACTGATTGTGACAGGTGTAGGTGTTATGGTCATTTTCAGGCAGCAGATCTACATCGTGTAGGAAGATACACCCCCAGTCCTCGTCTCTCAGCGCCTCACGGACCCCAACATTCAACAGCTTAGCCCGGTTAAATGTAGAGTTACCCCACTGCAAAGGAAAATACAGCGATCAGAGAGAGAGAAAGAAAGTAAGCGAGAGAGAAAGAGAGAGCGCGCGAGAGAGAGAGAGACCTGTTGGACTATGTAGATACTGTAGTGAATCTGTTGTCTCTGTAGGAAGGGGTGGAGGTGGTAGAGTAGGGCTCGGAGGTGAGTCTGGCGGTTACGGTATGGCACCACGATGGCCGTGTGGTGGCGCGGCTGGCAGTCTGGGGGGCTGTACCGGCCTCCCGGTAACACCAACGGGTTCCTCTCCCTGATCTCCTCCAGAGAGAGAGGCGAGGACAGACGCACAGACACAGGACCGACTAGCGAAGACATAGAGAGGTAGAGGAGGGGAGATGTATCGTATTATGTAGGAAACCTTGATTATTCATACAGTACATAATGCCTTACAGCATGGTGGAGTGGTTCTCCCCCTCACACATGTATATTTACCCAGTAGTGGTGAGGGCATCTTGCAGTCCTTCAGCTGAGCCCCTGTCCCTGGTGGCCCCGTGCCTATGTGGGGGGCTGGTGGCACCCCCAGGTGGCTGAGGTTGGTGTACACGTCGTGGGGGCGGGAGTAGTCAAACTCAGGCTGCTCAGAGTGGACCAGTACAGACACCAGCCCCCTGAAGCCCCCCAGGGAGAAGTAGACCACAAAGGCAAACTGGAAGCCCACCAATAGGGCCAGGGTACAGGGGGAGTCAAGAGAGCGACCACAACACGCCATGATGGAGGGAGGGAGAGAGAGAGGGGGGGTGATGGAGAGAAAAAGAGAGATGCAGAGAAAAGGAGAGAAGAAGACAGTGAGAGACAATTAGATCAGAAAGAGGCTGGGATCAGAGGGGGTAGAGGGATGACAGAGGAAGGAGAGATGGAGGAGAGACAAAGGGAGGGTGGGGAGGCTGTAGGGGTCTCGGGGGGTTAGGAGGGGGGCATCTATGTGTATGAATGTTGCAGCGCTATAGCTCAGTCCACACGGCCATCGCTTCAACATCTGACGAGTCACTGTAAAAGACAGGGAACAACACTCAACATTGTATACAGTTACGCAAAAACAATGACATAGCTACTACAGTGTGTGTGTGTGTGTGTAATGATCATAATAATTTTGTGGGTGCTTACATTTGTCCCATTTCCCACGTGTACTAATGTGTGAATTAGAAATGTGTTTTTTAAATATCCCATCTCTCCCTGAGAAACCATCAACGAGTGGTGTGTGTGAGTGTACCTGTGTTCTGCTGTGGTCCCAACTGGATGATATCAGAACCTGGCCTCCAGCAGAGAGTCTGTTCTCCCTCTCTCCTTCTCCTCCTCCCCTCATAGTTCCTTATGAAGAAGAGAAAGCACCAGGTGCCTACCATGACTGCAGTACTGACTGACTTGACTGATTTCATATCTGAATAGGAAGCCTGTAGACTCAAGTGTTCTTCTTAAATTAGGCTACAGTATGACTCCAACGGTTCAGTTGCTACATGAAAAATGTATGAACTAACTATAACAGCATTCCTAGCAACAGTAGGCTACAACAAGTCGCAACTAGTTTTTAGGCTATGACGTTCTGGTCCTCTGCCTATTTCAGTTAGATTTTCTATATGAGACAAATATAAGATCCAATGATACCATAAACAATGACTTTCAAAACAGATTGATATGTGTAAATTGATGCGTCCATATTAGGTGAAACATAATGTCCGTATCAAATCCATGTCCATTTTATCTCCAGAATAATAATAACAAGCTGTCAACATGACTAATAATAATTGTTGTATTAATAATAATAATAATTATTGAAGTCTAGGCCTAATATTTTTCGTGATCATCTGTTCGCCTAGCTAAACATCATTCTATATCTCTAGATCATTGCATTCCTTCTTAATTCTAGGCCATTCTCGCGTTAGATCGGTATGTCTGCAACATTAATTTCTAGGGCAGAACTCCCTTGTCACACCCGTCGTCTCACCTCCATGTTCCTGCGACGTTCCAAATCTAGCCCCCGGCTTCGATTTAGGACAACTGGGCCACCCTGTGATCAACACATTCGATGGTATGGGTGGATGGAGCTGTTTCTGGGTGAGTCCGCTTCCTAATCTATTTTATCCAGGTCGAAATCCTCTATTAGCCGTTTAGAAAGCACTCTTCCGCATGGACTAAACACGGAAGGCCGTCGCTGCAGCAGCATCCAACAGATATCAACATATAAACTGCGGTTCATCTATCATCCCCGTTCTCAGTAGGCTACAGCGCTGCCGCTACGACAGGCAGGCATGTTGAGGGGCAAAGCGAACATGACGTATTTTGCCGGGCAAATTGAACATGTTCGAGTGCAGAAACCCTCTCCGTGTTATCTCTCACACACACACACACGCACGCACGCACGCACGCAAAAACACACACACTAGTTGAGATTGTATTGTGAAACACACAAGTGATTATATAGCAGTGGAGGAAGGGAAGGACCTAATTAAAATAGTGAAACATGATAAAGTTAGATTTTTTTGATAATATATGAAATATTTTCACGTCACGAAATAACTGAAACACTGTTTTGCAATGGTCTTCAGTAGCCTCAACAGCACCCTCTAGGGTATCACTATGGTGTAGCCAGAGCACAGCTATTTTCAGTCCTTTAATAAAATAAAAAACTGCCATAGGCTGACTACACCGCTCCTGTCGCGCGTTGCAAAATAAATTTAGAAATCTATGTTATTCAATTATTGTGCCAACGAGCGTCTGCATTGCCAAGAGCTAAAATAGAATCAAAATAGAATCAGTTATATTTCTGACGCAGCTTGCGTGCCATCTCCTCATTGGTTATACCCACGTGAGTGACTGAATGACGAACGAGGTCAGTGGCGGTAATGCACCTAATTTATGAAAGTTGCCAATCGCAATATAAAGTCAAGAGAAGAAAAAGCCTGGAAGGAAGAGAGATGACTAGAAACAATTCGGTTGACTGTTTTATGTGTGGATTAATTGGCGGAGTAGAGGACCTTGTGCATTTCAGGTAAAATAACAACTCAATGTTTATATCACAGGACAAATTAGCTAGCGACAGCAAGCTAGCTAAATAGGACAAATTAGCTAGCAGGTGCAAGCTAACTAGCTAAATTGCCATAAAGGCTTAATGCTTTTCGACCTGTCCCCAAATTAATATAATTGGTTCAGAGTTTTAACCTGCGTGTCGTGATCGCATTTGGTGTGGGGGGACAAAATAAATGTATGCACGATGGCGCACGCATGCAGCCGGATTGGGTTTCGTGTTAGGCTCATCCCACTGGGCAAAAACTGGTTGAATTAACGTTGTTTCACGTAATTTCAACAACAAAATCCTATGTGATGACGTCGAATCAACATGTAAAGCTGATTGGATTTGCAAAAAGCCATCAAAATAAGGGTTTTTAATCTATTATCCACCCATCTTTTAACATTTTGGTTAATTTCACGTTGTAAATGTAAATTAGACGTTGAACTGACATATATGCCCATTGGGATGGTTCTCACCCCCTTCCATAGAATAACACAGTAATTAAGACAACTTCTGGAGGACGTCCTCCAACCTATCAGAGCTCTTGCAGCATAAACTGACATGTTGTCCACCCAAAGGATCACATAATGAATCTAATACTGAAAGCATAAGCTACATCTAGCTCGCAGTGCAGGGCATAAAGTGCGTTTAGTAGTTGACTCAAAGAGAAAGACAATAGTTGAACAGTTTTGAAAAATACATTTCTTAAAAAATAAAGGAAAAGAAGCAGAGAGAGAGAAAGGGACATATTTCATTGTATTTTTTAGTTTACCTTTCACTTACTTAGATAATGCAGGTATAATTTAGCCTACTCAACAACCTGACTGAAACAGATGAATGCTATTTAAGTTAGCTAGCTGGCTAAGGCTATCCATCACTGCAACTCTTCCAAGTCAGTTCTAGTTTGTTGACTATGATGTTAAAATCAAATAAAATGTTATTGGTCATGTACACATGGTTAGCAGATGTTAATTTGTGTGTAGCAAAATGCTTTGTGCTTCTAGTTCCGACAGTGCAGTAATATCTAACAAGTAATCTAACAATTTCCCAACAACTACCTACTACACACACATCTAAAAGGGTGAATGAGAATATGTACATATATATATATATATATATATATATATGGATGAGTGATGGCCGAGCGGCATAGGAAAGGTTCAATAGATGGTATAAAATACAGTATATACAGTGGGGAGAACAAGTATTTGATTCACTGCCGATTTTGCAGGTTTTCCTACTTACAAAGCATGTAGAGGTCTGTCATTTTTATCATAGGTACACTTCAACTGTGAGAGACAGAATCCAGAAAATCCAGAACAATTTTATTGCATGACACAAGTATTTGATACATCAGAAAAGCAGAACTTAATATTTAGTACAGGAACCTTTGTTTGCAATTACAGAGATCATACGTTTCCTGTAGTTCTTGACCAGGTTTGCACACACTGCAGCAGGGATTTCGGCCCACTCCTCCATACAGACCTTCTCCAGATCCTTCAGGTTTCGGGGCTGTCGCTGGGCAATACGGACTTTCAGCTCCCTCCAAAGATGTTCTATTGGGTTCAGGTCTGGAGACTGGCTAGGCCACTCCAGGACCTTGAGATGCTTTTTACCCAGCCACTCCTTAGTTGCCCTGGCTGTGTGTTTCGGGTCAGTGTCATGCTGGAAGACCCAGCCACGACCCATCTTCAATGCTCTTACTGAGGGAAGGAGGTTGTTGGCCAAGATCTCGCGATACATGGCCCCATCCATCCTCCCCTCAATACGGTGCAGTTGTCCTGTCCCCTTTGCAGAAAAGCATCTCCGAAGAATGATGTTTCCACCTCAATGCTTCACAGTTGGGATGGTGTTCTTGGGGTTGTACTCATCCTTCTTCTTCCTCCAAACACGGCAAGTGGAGTTTAGAACAACAATTTATTTTTGTCTCATCAGACCACATGACCTTCTCCTATTCCTCCTCTGGATCATCCAGATGGTCATTGGCAAACTTCAGACGGGCCTGGACATGCGCTGGCTTGAGCAGGGGGACCTTGCGTGAGCTGCAGGATTTTAATCCATGACGGCGTAGTGTGTTACTAATGGTTTGCTTTGAGACTGTGGTCCCAGCTCTCTTCAGGTCATTGACCCGGTCCTGCCGTGTAGTTCTGGGCTGATCCCTCACCTTCCTCATGATCATTGATGCCCCACGAGGTGAGATCTTGCATGGAGCCCCAGACCGAGGATGATTGACCATCATCTTGAACTTCTTCCATTTTCTAATAATTGCGCCAACAGTTGTTGCCTTCTCACCAAGCTGCTTGCCTATTGTCCTGTAGCCCATCCCAGCCTTGTGCAGGTCTACAATTTTATCTGCCGATGTCCTTACACAGCTCTCTGTTCTTGGCCATTGTGGAAAGGTTGGAGTCTGTTTGATTGAGTGTGTGGACAGGTGTCTTTTATACAGGTAATGAGTTCAAACAGGTGCAGTTAATACAGGTAATGAGTGGAGAACAGGAAGGCTTCTTAAAATAAAACTAACAGGTCTGTGAGAGCCGGGATTCTTACTGGTTGGTAGGTGATCAAATACTTGTCATGCGATAAAATGCAAATTAATTACTGAAAAATCATACAATGTGATTTTCTGGATTTTTGTTTTAGGTTCCGTCTCTCACAGTTGAAGTGTACCTATGATACAAATTACAGACCTCTACATGCTTTGTAAGTGGGAAAACCCTGCAAAATTGGCAGTGCATCATATACTTGTTCTCCCCACTGTACATATTATATGAGCCATGTAAGATATGTAAACATTATTAAAGTGGCATTATTTAAAGTGCCATTGTTTAAAGTGACTAGTGATCCATTTATTAAAGTGGCCAGTGATTGGGTCTCAATGAAGGCAGCCGCCTCTCTGAGTTAGTGATTGCTGTTTAGCATTCTGATGGCCTTGAGATAGCACCTGCACTGACCTTGCTATTTGGATGGTAGTAGTGTGAACATGCAGTGGTTCGGGTGGTTGTTGTCCTTGATGATCTTGTTGGCCTTCCTGTGACATCGGGTGCTGTAGGAGTAATGTAGGGCAGGTAGTTTGTCGCCGGTGATGCGTTGTGCAGACCGCACCACCCTCTGAAGAGCCTTGGGATTGAGGGCGGTGCAGTTGCCATACCAGGCTGTGATACAGCCCGTCAGGATGCTCTCGATTGTGCATCTGTAAAAGTTTGTCAGCGTTTTGGGAGACAAGACAAATTTCTTAAGCCTCCTGATGTTGAAGAGGCGCTGTTGCGCCTTCTTCACTGTCTGTGTGGGTGGACCATTTCAGTTTGTCTGTGATGGGTATACCGAGGAACTTAAAACGTTCCACCTTCTCCACTGCTGTCCCTTCGATGTGGATAGAGGGGTACGCCCTCTGCTGTTTCCTGAAGTTCACGATCATCTCCTTTGTTTTGTTGACGTTGAGTGAGAGGTTGTTTTCCTGACATCACACTCCGAGTGCCCTCACCTCCTCCCTGTAGGCTGTCATCTCGTTGTTGGTAATCAAGCCCACTACTGTTGTGTCGTCTAAAAACTTGATGATTGAGTTGGAGACGTGCATGGCCACTCATTCATGGATGAACAGGGAGTACAGGAGGGGGTTGAGCACGCACCCTTGTGGGGCCCAAGTATTGAGGGTCAGCGAAGTGGAGATGTTGTTACCTACCTTCACCACCTGGGGGACGGCCCATCAGGAAGTCCAGGACCCAATTGCACAGGGCGGCGTTGAGACCCATGGCCTCCAGCTTGATGATGAGCTTGGAGAGTACTATGGTGTTGAATGCTGAGCTGTAGTCAATTAACAGCATTCTTACATAGGTATTCCTCTTGTCCAGATGGGATAGGGCAGTGTGATGGCGGTTGCATCGTCTGTGGACCTGTTGGGGCGGTATGCAAGCTGAAGTGGGTCTAGGGTGGCCTGTAAGGTGGAGGTGATATGATCCTTGACTAGTCTCTCAAAGAACTTCATGATGACAGAAGTGAGTGCTATGGGATGGTAGTCATTTAGTTCAGTTATCTTTGCCTTCCTGGGTACAGGAACAATGGTGGCCATCTTAAAGCATATGGGGACAGGAGACTGGGACAGGGAGCGATTGAATATGTCTGTAAACACACCAGCGAGCTGGTCTGCGCATGCTCTGAGGACACGGTTAGGTATGCCGTCTGGGCCAGCAGGCTTGTGAGGGTTAACACGTTTAAATGTTTTACTCACATCGGCCATGGAGAAGGAGAGGGGGGGGGCACAGACCTTGTTAGCTGGCCGCGACGGTGGCACTGTATTATCCTCAAAGCAGGCAAAGAAGGTGTTTAGTATGTCCGGAAGCGTGACGTTGGTGTCTGTGACGTGGCTGGTTTTATTTTTGTAGTCTGTGATTTCCTGTAGACCCTGCTACATACATCTCGCATCTGAGCCGTTGAATTGCGACTCCACTTTGTCCCTGTACCGGCATTTCGCATGTTTGATTGCCTTGCGGAGGGAATAACTACATTGTTTATATTCAGCCATATTCCCAGACCTCTTTAAATGCAGTGGTTCGCACTTTCAATTTGCGCAAATACTGCCATCCATCCACGGTTTTTGGTTAGGGTAGGTTTTAATAGTCACAGTGGGTACATCTCCAATACCCTTCTTTATAAACTCACTCACGGAGTCAGCGTATAGATCGATATTGTTACCTGAGGCTGACCTGGAACATATCCCAGTCCACCTGACCAAAACAATCTTGAAGCGTGGATTCCGATTGGTCAGACCAGCGTTGAATGATTCTAGTCACTGGTACATCCTGTTTGAGTTTCTGCCTATAAGACGGTAAGAGCAAGATGGCGTCATGGTTGGATTTGCCGAAGGGAGGGCGGGGGAGGTCTTTGTATGCATCGCAGAAGTTAGAGTAGCAGCGGTCGAGTGTATTACCCCCTCGTGTAGTGCAATCAATATGCTGATAGAATTTAGGTAGCCTTTTTCTCAAATTTGCTTTGTTAAAATCCCCAGCTATAATAAATGCAGCCTATGGATATATGGTTTCTAGTTTACATATAGTCCATTGAGGGCCGTCGTGGTGTCTGCTTGTACACCGCTGTAATGATAACTGACGAGAATTCTCGTGGGAAGTAATATGGCCGGCATTTGATTGTAAGGAATTCTAGGTCGGGCGAGCAGGAGGACTTGAGTTCCTGTATGTTGTTATGATTATACCATGAGTCGTTAATCATGAAGCATACACCCTGCCCTTCCTCTTCCCAGAGAAGTGTTTATCTCTGTCAGCGCGATGATTGGAGAAGCCCAGTGGCTGAATCGATTCTGACAACATATCCCGAGAGAGCCATGTTTCCGTGAAACAGAGAATGTTACAATCTCTGATGTCTCTCTGGAAGGCAACTCTTGCTCGAATTGAATCTACCCTGTTGTCAAGAAACTGGACATTGACAAGTAGTATACTCTGGAGCGGTGGGCGATGTGCCCGTCTACAGAGCCTGACCAGGAGGCCGCTCTGTCTGCCCCTTTTGTGGCGCCGTTGTTTTGGGTCCGCTTCTGGGAATAGATCCATTGTCCTGGGTGGTGGTCCAAACAGAGGATCCACTTCTGGAAAGTCATATTCCTGGTCATAATGTTGGTAAGTTAACGTCGCTCTTATATCCAATAGTTATTCCTGGCTGTATGTAATAAGACTTAAGATTTCCTGGGGTAACAATGTAAAAACTAAATACTGCATAGTTTCCTAAGGACTCGAAGTGAGGTGACCATATTTGTCGGCGCCATCTTAAATAGCTAATATGGTGACAACAGTGTAGGCTATGTAGCGGCATGGTTGGCTAGGTTACTTTCTCAATGTAATCCGTTACAGTTAAGTTACCTGTCCAAAATTGTAATCAGTTACGCATTTTTTGGGATTACCCAAACTCCGTAATGTAATCTGATTACATTCAGTTACTTTTAGATTACTTTCCCCTTAAGAGGCATTAGAAGAAGACAAAAATGTATGTTACTAATTGAACGACATCTATTACAGGACAAATCAATGTTAAAGCTGGCCATATATGGATGTTACATTTTACTTTATGGGCTGGTTATGTAAGCTTCTAATCCATCGCTTTCTACTACATATAATAATACGATTAAATTAGATCTTTACATTAAAAAACTAAGTCTATCAGAATTCCAGTCATTCCAATAAATATTATACCCCTTGATCTTCAAGAATATGACTTGGAAGTATAGATTAGAAATATTGTTTTACCTGAGCATAACCCCC
Organism: Oncorhynchus clarkii lewisi; assembly: GCF_045791955.1. Taxonomy (NCBI): domain Eukaryota; kingdom Metazoa; phylum Chordata; class Actinopteri; order Salmoniformes; family Salmonidae; genus Oncorhynchus; species Oncorhynchus clarkii. The sequence goes on from NC_092162.1 coordinate 64,533,417, forward strand.
AAACTAAGGACTTATTAGCCAGCACTACTCTGTTTATGATTTTGTTGTCATGGAGGACTGGTTGGGCTCATTGATTCGAGTTGAAATATAAATGCTGCGCTCATGGAATGGCATGCTTTGAGCACTACTGAAAAGTCCTATTTACATGTGAAAAATGAATGCCACATGCTGCATTTGCTATAGGTCTATTGTTTACCTTTTAGTTGGTGATACTTTGATATCTTGATAATATGCACCTGTTTAAAGAGCAAATCCACAGATGTAACAATAACAAAATGGGCACCCTGTCTCTGTTTTGGGAAACAGCTGAGGGATGGGCCTGGAGAAATGTAACCACTCTCAGATTAATAGACAGAGCTATGTATGCAAGGACTGACCATCAATGATATCAAAATGATTGTTTTAAGCATGTTATGAAACTATAAAGTGTTTGTTTACATTTACAATGTTTACCAACATTGGTGTAAAACAGGCTTATATTTTGGGTTATATCATGGAGTGTGACAGTTGAACTGAACTGAACTCATGAGGTATTTCTAAATTGTATTCTTTAAGAATCAATGGATATACAGTGTGTATATATATACAGTGCCTTGCGAAAGTATTCGGCCCCCTTGAACTTTGCGACCTTTTGCCACATTTCAGGCTTCAAACATAAAGATATAAAACTGTATTTTTTTGTGAAGAATCAACAACAAGTGGGACACAATCATGAAGTGGAACGACATTTATTGGATATTTCAAACTTTTTTAACAAATCAAAAACTGAAAAATTGGGCGTGCAAAATTATTCAGACCCCTTAAGTTAATACTTTGTAGCGCCACCTTTTGCTGCAATTACAGCTGTAAGTCGCTTGGGGTATGTCTCTATCAGTTTTGCACATCGAGAGACTGACATTTTTTCCCATTCCTCCTTGCAAAACAGCTCGAGCTCAGTGAGGTTGGATGGAGAGCATTTGTGAACAGCAGTTTTCAGTTCTTTCCACAGATTCTCGATTGGATTCAGGTCTGGACTTTGACTTGGCCATTCTAACACCTGGATATGTTTATTTTTGAACCATTCATTGTAGATTTTGCTTTATGTTTTGGATCATTGTCTTGTTGGAAGACAAATCTCCGTCCCAGTCTCAGGACAGTCTCCCACCTCAGCTGTAGATCTCTGCAGTTCATCCAGAGTGATCATGGGCCTCTTGGCTGCATCTCTGATCAGTCTTCTCCTTGTATGAGCTGAAAGTTTAGAGGGACGGCCAGGTCTTGGTAGATTTGCAGTGGTCTGATACTCCTTCCATTTCAATATTAGCGCTTGCACAGTGCTCCTTGGGATGTTTAAAGCTTGGGAAATCTTTTTGTATCCAAATCCGGCTTTAAACTTCTTCACAACAGTATCTCGGACCTGCCTGGTGTGTTCCTTGTTCTTCATGATGCTCTCTGCGCTTTTAATGGACCTCTGAGACTATCACAGTGCAGGTGCATTTATACGGAGACTTGATTACACACAGGTGGATTGTATTTATCATCATTCGTCATTTAGGTCAACATTGGATCATTCAGAGATCCTCACTGAACTTCTGGAGAGAGTTTGCTGCACTGAAAGTAAAGGGGCTGAATAATTTTGCACGCCCAATTTTTCAGTTTTTGATTTGTTAAAAAAGTTTGAAATATCCAATAAATGTCGTTCCACTTCATGATTGTGTCCCACTTGTTGTTGATTCTTCACAAAAAAATACAGTTTTATATCTTTCTGTTTGAAGCCTGAAATGTGGCAAAAGGTCGCAAAGTTCAAGGGGGCCGAATACTTTCGCAAGGCACTGTATATATATACATACAGTTGAAGTCGGAAGTTTACATAGACCTTAGCCAAATACATTTAAACTCTGTTTTTCACAATTCCTGACATTTAATCCAAGTAAAAATTCCCTGTCTTTGGTCAATTAGGATTACCACTTTATTTTAAGAATGTGAAATGTCAGAATAATAGTAGAAATAATGATTTATTTCAGTTTTTATTTCTTTCATCACATTTCCAGTGGGTCAGAAGTTTACATACACTCAATTAGTATTTGGTAGCATTGCCTTTACATTGTTTCACTTGGGTCAAATGTTTCGGGTAGCCTTCCACAAGCTTCCCACAATAACTTGGGTGAATTTTGGCCATAATTTGCAAATTAATTAATTAAAAATCCTACAATGTGATTTTCTGGATTTTATTTTCTCATTTTGTCTGTCATAGTTGAAGTGAAAATGAAAATGAAAATTACAGGCCTCTCTCATCTTTTTAAGTGGGAGAACTTGCACAATTGGTGGCTGACTAAATACTTTTTTGCCCCACTGTATATATAAGCGAAATAATCTGTCTGTAAACAATTGTTGGAAAAATGACTTGTGCCATGCACAAAGTAGATGTCATAACCGACTATAATTTGTTAACAAGAAATTTGTGGAGTGGTTGAAAAACAACTTTTTATGACTCCAACCTAAGTGTATGTAAACTTCCGACTTCAAATGTATATTAGGGATGCACAATATATCGGTGAACATATCGGAATCGGCAGATGTCTAGTTTAACACAGATGTCAAAGCTGACGTGCATACCTATATAACGTACATGGTACAAGGTACATGACGTAATGACGGCAGGTAAAATGTTGTGCTACACGTGCAACACAGCATTCCTAACTTAGCCCACAATGTCTGTTGTGTGGATCAAGCAGTCGTTTTGAAAGAGTAAGAACATTTCAGCGAGACATCTCAAAGGCGAAATCCATTAAAGCCAAGATAATGGAATTCATTGCCTTGACTATCAACCGTTCTCTGTCGTGGGTGGTTTGCTTTCGCCGACTGGTCGAGCACCGGTACACACTACCAAGTGCTCTATTGTCAGATGTTGCCCTACACAGTAAATAAATAGGTAGCCAGCTACTTAACCCTGTTGCCCAAAGCTAACGTTACAAGCAGCCAGCTAGCTACATCTGGCTAGTGACGCTCGACCGGACCGGCAGTGTTGCCAACTAATTTTCAGGGTAAGTTGCTAGAGGCAGGTTGATTTGTTGCTAAATTACGTTGTGATGTCATTGCGTGATAACGTCAAACTGCGTCATTACGTTGAATACACAATAACGTTACTCAAATTGACTGGCCAGCTCGGCAAAAAATATGATTTGACATTTGTTCAGGTACAGACTCCCACTCTTCTGTGCTTCTGGCTGTACAATTTTGATTGAGACATGTTGATTGATGTTGTAAGTTCTGTTCAAGATCAAACATTCTTGAGCAACTATGTTCATTGGGTTTGGTGCGTCGAACCTGTACTACTGCTGCTGGAGTCAGCCAACAATGATTTGCAATTTGCTGAAATTGCTGCTGCCTGTGCACGAGCTGAACGCCTGCTGCTGACGTCACTCACAAAGCACTTTTGCAGCCAGGCACGTGTGTTGTGACTGTGTGTGTGACAGAGAACATCGTTTTTGTGTCATTTAGAGGGAAATTGCGTGCATTTTAGCATTTGAGCCACTTTTCAAAAGTTGCTAAAAGTTCCAAATACATTTTTTAAAGTAGCTAAATTTGTTGCTAGGTGCTGTTTGCGGAAAAAAGTTGACAGGGTAGTCTGTTAAAGTTGTAGGAAAATCCTTGCTATGTTTTTGGGGAAGAACATTGTTTGAATCCATGAGCTAACTAGCTTTTTGTAAAGTTTTGGTAAAGTTTGTAAAGTTTTTGAGACAACTTTACCAACATCATAGCATACGTATCGATGAATCGTTGTGACATATGAAATATGAGTTATAGTGTAATCAATGTGTAATAACTACTTAAAAAATGTATGAACGCGTTAAATTATGTGACGTGGAGTCATATTCAGGTCCTGATTGGTCAACAAGCTTAATTGACATGTCAAAGTGTTAAATCGTACATTTTTTAACACGCAAAGACCCAAACGGCGTTCCCATAACAAAGACCCAAACGGCGTTCCCATAAAAGACCCAAACGGCGTTCCCATAACAAAGACTCAAACGGGGTTCCCATAACAAAGACCCAAACGGCGTTCCCATAACAAAGACCAAACGGCGTTCCCATAACAAAGACCAAACGGCGTTCCCATAACAAAGACCCAAACGGCGTTCCCATAACAAAGACCAAACGGCGTTCCCATAACAAAGACCCAAACGGCGTTCCCATAACAAAGAACCAAACGGCGTTCCCATAACAAAGACCAAACGGCGTTCCCATAACAAAGACCAAACGGCGTTCCCATAACAAAGACCAAACGGCGTTCCAATAACAAAGACCCAAACGGCGTTCCCATAACAAAGACCAAACGGCGTTCCATAGAAATCCTAGTTGAGAATGAAACGACTGAACAAATGAACAACGAAACAGCACAGCAAGTGAAAGAAATAGGTTTAGATTATGTTTTACTGGGAATGGGGACATACGTAAATGCCAACAAAATAACTTTTTGGTCAGTGTGATGTGTGTGTGTGTGTAACCTTTATTTAACTAGGCAAGTCAGTTAAGAACACATTCTTATTTACTGTGACGGCCTAACCCGGCCAAACCCGGACGACGCTGGGCCATTTGTGTGTCGCCCTATGGGACTCCCAATCACGGCCGGATATGATACAGCCTGGATTCGAACCAGGGACTATAGTGACGCCTCTTACACTGAGATGCAGTACCTTAGACCGCTGTGTCCATGTGTGTGTGTTAACTATTTAACTGTACTAGAATGTTTAAGGCCTACAAAAGCCTATTCCTGCTCTTTTCCTGCAATCCATCAAACACATTTTGTGTGTCATCATAGTGGTCTCTGACATCATAGTGGTCTCTGACATCATAGTGGTCTCTGACTTGTGGTCAGACTCAGGAGGAACAAACTTAAACTTGCACCTTTTTTCAATTTTGATTTGAATTTCATTGGGAAAACAGAGTTGTCAATGCTTTTTTTCCTCACAAACATCCTTTCTGAATTTAAAAGTAATCCTCGAAGTAATCATCTAGTTTTTCAAAAGTATGTGTAATCTGATTACAATATTTTTGATGGTAACAGATTACAGTTACCGTTTTTTGTAATCCCTTACAATCTGTTACTCCCCAACCCTGTCTAGCGGTTAGCGGTTATGGTATTAAAGTTTGCCTGAGAGAGGTTTTTTGGCTTGGACAGCTGTTGTGTTGTGCACTGAAGTCCACAACTGAAGGGAAAAGGTGAGAGGAGAGCGCATAGAGGCAAGAATGAATGTGTTCATGGGGTGTATTCATTCCGCCGATTCTGTTGTAAAACCTTTCTTAAAACGGAAGCAAACGGAATGAAACGGGGATGGACCTACTTGAATTTGTCCAAAATAAACTCTTGTTTTAGTTGCAAAAATGGTAACGTTAGGCTCATAAACAAATCGTCCTCTCTAATCTTATATGGCACTGACCTCCACTGGTGTATCCGTGCCATAATGTGAACCATGGTTTCTTGCTTAGTGAATCATTTAAACCTAAACTGGAACATGCTTAACACCCCAGCCATCCTACAATCTAAGCTTGATGCCCTCAATCTCACACAAATGATCAATGAACCTACCAGGTACCACACCAAAGCCGTAAACACGGGCAGCCTCATAGATATCATCCTAACCAACTTGCCCTCTAAATACACCTCTGCTGTTTTCAACCAAAATCTCAGCAATCACTGCCTCATTGCCTGCATCCGTAATGGGTCAGCGGTCAAACGACCTCCACTCATCACTGTCAAACTCTCCCTGAAATACTTCAGCGAGCAGGCCTTTCTAATCGACCTGGCCCGGGTATCCTGGAAGGATATTGACCTCATCCCGTCTGTAGAGGATGCCTGGTTATTTAAAAAAAATGCTTTCCTCATCATCTTAAATAAGCATTTCCCATTTAAGAAATGTAGAACCAGGAACAGATATAGCCCTTGGTTCTCTCCAGACCTGACTGCCCTTTTAACCAACACAAAAACATCAAATGGCGTTCTGCATTAGCATCGAACAGCTCCCGTGATATGCAACTTTTCAGGGAAGCTAGGAACCAATATACACAGGCAGTTAGAAAAGCCAAGGCTAGCTTTTTCAAGGAGAAATTTCATTCCTGCAACACAAACTCAAAAAAGTTCTGGGACACTGTAAAGTCCATGGAGAATAAGAACACCTCCTCCCAGCTGCCCACTGCACTGAGGATAGGAAACACTGTCACCACCAATAAATCCACTATAATTGAGAATTTCAATAAGCATTTTTCTATGGCTGGCCATGCTTTCCACCTGGCTACCCCTATCCCAGTCAACAGCACTGCACCCCCCACAGCAACTCGCCCAAGCCTTCCCCATGTCTCCTTCTCCCAAATCCAGTCAGCTGATTTTCTGAAAGAGCTGCAAAATCTGGACCCCTACAAATCAGCCGGGCTAGACAATCTGGACCCTTTCTTTCAAAAATTATCTGCCGAAATTGTTGCAACCCCTATTACTAGCCTGTTCAACCTCTCTTTCGTGTCGTCTGAGATTCGCAAGGATTGGAAAGCAGCTGCGGTCATCCCCCTCTCCAAAGGGGGGGACACTCTTGACCCAAACTGCTACAGACCTATATCTATCCTACCCTGCCTTTCTAAGGTCTTCGAAAGCCAAGTCAACAAACAGATTACCGACCATTTCGAATCCTACCATACCTTCTCCGCTATGCAATCTGGTTTAAGGGTGCACCTCAGCCATGCTCAAGGTCCTAAACGATATCTTAACCGCCATCGATTAAAAACAATACTGTGCAGCCGTATTCATTGACCTGGCCAAGGCATTCGACTCTGTCAATCACCACATTCTTATTGGCAGACTCGACAGCCTTGGTTTCTTAAATGATTGCCTTGCCTGGTTCACCAACTACTTCTCTGATAGAGTTCAGTGTGTCAAATCGGAGGGCCTGTTGTCCGGGCCTCTGGCAGTCTCTATAGGGGTGCTGTTGTCCGGGCCTCTGGTAGTCTCTATGGGGGTGCCACAGGGTTAAATTCTTGGACCGACTCTCTCCTCTGTATACATCAATGATGTCGCTCTTGCTGTTGGTGAGTCTCTGATCCACCTCTACGCAGACGACGCCATTCTGTATGCTTCTGGCCCTTCTTTGGACACTGTGTTAACAACCCTCCAGGCGAGCTTCAATGCCATACAACTCTCCTTCCGTGGTCTCCAATTGCTCTTAAATACAAGTAAAACTAAATGCATGCTCTTCAACCGATCGCTGCCTGCACCTGCCTGCCCATCCAACATCACTACATTGACTTAGAATATGTGGACAACTACAAATACCTAGGTGTCTGGTTAGACTGTAAACTCTCCTTCCAGACTCACATCAAACATCTCCAATCCAAAGTTAAATCTAGAATTAGCTTCCTATTTCGCAACAAAGCTTCCTTCACTCATGCTGCCAAACATACCCTCGTAAAACTGACCATCCTACCGATCCTCGACTTTGGCGATGTCATTTACAAAATAGCCTCCAATACCCTACTCAATAAATTAGATGCAGTTTATCACAGTGCCATCCGTTTTGTCACCAAAGCCCCAGATACTACCCACCACTGCGACCTGTACGCTCTCGTTGGCTGGCCCTCGCTTCATACTCGTCGCCAAACCCACTGGCTCCATGTCATCTACAAGACCCTGCTAGGTAAAGTCCCCCCTTATCTCACCTCGCTGGTCACCATAGCAGCACCCACCTGTAGCACACGCTCCAGCAGGTATATCTCTCTGGTCACCCCCAAAACCAATTCTTCCTTTGGCCGCCTCTCCTTCCAGTTCTCTGCTGCCAATGACTGGAACGAACCACAAAAATCTCTGAAACTGGAAACACTTATCTCCCTCACTAGCTTTAAGCACCAGCTGTCAGAGCAGCTCACAGATTATTGCACCTGTACATAGCCCATTTATAATTTAGCCCAAACAACTACCCCTTCCCCTACTGTATTTATTTATTTATTTAGCTCCTTTGCACCCCATTATTGTTATTTCTACTTTCCACATTCTTCCACTGCAAATCTACCATTCCAGTGTTTTACTTGCTATATTGTATTTACTTCGCCACCGTGGCCTTTTTTTTTGCCTTTACCTCCGTTATCTCACCTCATTTGCTCACATTGTATATAGACTTATTTTTCTACTGTATTATTGACTGTATGTTTGTTTTACTCCATGTGTAACTCTGTGTTATTGTATGTGTCGAACTGCTTTATCTTGGCCAGGTCGCAATTGTAAATGAGAACTTGTTCTCAACTTGCCTACCTGGTTCAATAAAGGTGAAATAATGAATGAATTAAATGGAAACTGATTTTGCTTCCCTTCATGTCCACTCATCAAGCCTGGCCAATGTTGTAGTTGTCTTTTATTTCTCACACAGCTTCTTTCCACCACCATACCATCACACGTTCTCTCTGCTATAGTCAGGCTGAAAAAAATCTTTATTCTTACATGCAGCGGTAGCTTGGCATAGAAAAGTATAGAAAAGGCATTAAGAACTAAGGCAACTACATCTATCATTTACACAGACTAAATACCCAGAGGAAACCCAGCAGAGAAAGCATTAGAGACACTGTGCAAAACAATCCATCAAACACTGCTGTTATAACCTCCCTGGCTGCAGCCTCTGCCAAGAGGTCTGGACCTGCAGGGTTGCTGGTTCAAGTCCCACTCTGGCGGTTCACCCCTTATTGTACTGTCACTGTATACACTCAGGAGACCTATTGCTGAAGTGGGGATGGACACAAAATGGCACCCAGGAAGAATCGGATCCAGGGCAGTTTCCCCTGGGGAGTAGCCTACCTAATTGAGACTGACATCTCCAGGTTGAGGTCAGTTCCACTTGTGATGGTAATTCAGAGGTATCAAATCAAAGGAATAAGAAATCTATGTTTTTGTTTGGATTTGTGATGTATTGGAACTGACAACTTCCGTTTTGGAATCTGATTTGAAATAGTGGAATTGACTCCAACCTTAAACTTTTTCTTTCCATAGGTTGGGTTTGCTTATGACATACAGTACACATTGATTATGGCATCCAAGTTAGCACCTGATAAGTCTGATGTTAGCAATAGAAGGAAGGTTCAAATGTGACTCCCAAATAGACACACAACAAACATATGTAAAAAGAGCACCTCTTATATGATCATCTATAAACAGGCATTACTTTTCTATATTTTACCTGTAATGTATCTTCACCAAAATTATAATAACACCAAAATTGTAATAATAACAAATAAAGCTATCTTGTAATAAAAACAATATTGAAGGAAATGCTTCAAAATATTTCTTATCATATATCTCATCTTTGCAATTTGGTTGGGGAAAAAAACATCCTCAAAAAAATATATTTCTGAGTACTGATTAATTTGACACAAACACAATAGTATTTATTTATTTATATTGACCCTGTTTTCAGGCTTTAATACCTGATTATTAAAAGCATGGTTTAAAAAAAGACATATATTGAAATGTGGATAGGGCAAGCACATCCTTCCCTTTCTATTCCCCTCACACTGTATGTTTCTCTCCTACAATCAGGAATTAGAATACAGGATCTATATGGTTAGAATCAGGAATTAGAATATACGATCTCTATGGTTAGAATCTGGAATTAGAATACAGGATCTCTATGGTTAGAATCTGGAATTAGAATACAGGATCTCTATGGTTAGAATCAGGAATTAGAATACAGGATCTCTATGGTTAGAGTCAGGAATTAGAATACAGGATCTCTATGGTTAGAGTCAGGAATTAGAATACAGGATCTCTATGGTTAGAGTCAGGAATTAGAATACAGGATCTCTATGGTTAGAGTCAGGAATTAGAATACAGGATCTCTACGGTTAGAACTGTAATTAGAATACAGGATCTATATGGTTAGAATCAGGAATTAGAATACAGGATCTCTATGGTTAGAATCAGGAATTAGAATACAGGATCTCTATGGTTAGAGTCAGGAATTAGAATACAGGATCTCTACGGTTAGAACTGTAATTAGAATACAGGATCTATATGGTTAGAATCAGGAATTAGAATACAGGATCTCTATGGTTGGAACCGGAATTAGAATACAGGATCTCTATAGTTGGAATTAGAATACAAACACATCTCTATTGTTTATTTTCTCTCATCTGTCCTCACCATCTCTCGTTCTCTCTATCGAATACAGATTTAAATTTGGTCAGGGCAATTTTACTCATCTCCTTTCCCCAATTCTGGTCTCTGCCTCCTTCTCTCCTCAACCTCCTCCTCTCCCCAGTCCTCTTCTCTCACTCCTCCTTCCATCCTCTCTATCACTTTCTCCCTGTGCTTATTTCTTGTAGTTGCCAAACTGGATGGCCAGACGGTCACTGACACAGCGGAAGGCAGCGGGTTGGACCTCCCAGTAGTTGACAGGGTTGGAGTAGAGGCTGATGCCATTATAGAACGACCTCTTCATCCCAAAGCCTCTTGGGCAGAAGTCATCCACTCCCACCTTGCTGATGCTGTTGGAATGGAGGTAGACCACCTACATGGTGGGAGGGGGACCACATGGTGTTGTAATAGAGGTGCTTCAAGGCCCTTAACCTGTCTGATGAATACAACTCTACCAGTACCACAGACACACACAGACAACGACACCCGTACAGACACACACACACACACACACACACACACACACACACACACACACACACACACACACACAGGTATAGACACCCGTATATACACACACGCAGACACAGACACACGTGCACACACAGTCACTCACCTGTAGGTACTTCATGTCAGGCAGACCCTTGGGGATTGCTGCGAGTCTGTTGTTCTCCAGGTGTAACTCTCTCAGGCGGGGGACGAAAGCTAGACTGCCATTCTCTATCATACGAATGTGGTTAAAGCCCAGACCCAACCTGGCAACCAGAGAGACAGAGAGAGACAGAGCGTCATCATCCTTATCTGTCTAACGCCTACCAGTATTTATTGAAGTCACCACTGGGTGGCATGGTTGCCTAAGAAAGATCCGGAATGGAGGGGAGACAACGTGTCCTTACAGAAATCTTTTATCACTGCTTGCCTCTTTTTCAATCAAGCAGACTTTATTTCAGTCTCAAAGAGCTATTACATACATTGCAGTGGGGTACTTAACATTAACAACTGGAGGCTCTCAGTACTCAATTATGGCAGTTAACTCAGCCTACGCAAACATAGCTGCACACTGCCATGTGAATCCCATTGTATTTCTCTCTTATCCGCACCTGTACAAGTGTTTGTAGCGGCTCAGGTCCTCCAGCTCGATGGCCTGTATCTGGTTGTGGTCCAGATGGAGCTCATGGAGACTGTCTGGCAGGTCTGAAGGAGACAGAACACACTCCTCTTAACTAACCTTCTGGAGGAGACAGAACGCACACCTCTTAACTAACCTTCTGGAGGAGACAGAACACACACCTCTTAACTAACCTTCTGGAGGAGACAGAACGCACACCTCTTAACTAACCTTCTGGAGGAGACAGAACACACTCCTCTTAACTAACCTTCTGGAGGAGACAGAACACACTCCTCTTAACTAACCTTCTGGAGGAGACAGAACGCACACCTCTTAACTAACCTTCTGGAGGAGAAAGAACACACTCCTCTTAACTAACCTTCTGGAGGAGACAGAACACACTCCTCTTAACTACCCTTCTGGAGGAGACAGAACGCACACCTCTTAACTAACCTTCTGGAGGAGACAGAACGCACACCTCTTAACTAACCTTCTGGAGGAGACAGAACGCACACCTCTTAACTAACCTTCTGGAGGAGACAGAACGCACACCTCTTAACTAACCTTCTGGAGGAGACAGAACACACTCCTCTTAACTAACCTTCTGGAGGAGACAGAACACACTCCTCCTAACTAACCTTCCGGAGGAGACAGAACGTACACCTCTTAACTAACCTTCTGGAGGAGACAGAACACACTCCTCTTAACTAACCTTCTGGAGGAGACAGAACGCACACCTCTTAACTAACCTTCTGGAGGAGACAGAACGCACACCTCTTAACTAACCTTCTGGAGGAGACAGAACACACGCCTCTTAACTAACCTACTGATACAACATCAAAACATCTCTACCAACTTCTGCTTACAATACGGTCCTTTAGAATAATGTACACTGTACATAACTGGTCTCCAACTCTGGTCTTTAAGAGCTACAGGGTCTGCATCCAATAAGTTATGATCACTTCTGAGTGAACCACTTGCTCTGTGTACCGCGTACCTTTGGGTACTCCAGTGAGTTGGGCCTCAGAAATACGCAGGTAGTTCAGTTTCAGTCCCTTGAAGGCTCCTGGCTCAAACCCACTGTTCTGGATGGGGTTCCCTCCCATTTCTACAAGAACATACATAAGACACATTAGAACACGGCTGTGGCAAATTTGATTGAATTCCAGCATATTGAATATGCTGAGGTAATACTGAAGCATTGAATGGCTCTGTAGTCTTTAATGAACTCTGACCTATGCAGTTCATGCTGCCCAGTTCAGAGAAGGCCCCCTCGTGGACCTTCTTGATGCGGTTCTCATGGATCCTCAGCTCCACCAGAGAGGAGGGCAGGTTCTTGGGGACTCCAGTCAGGAGGTTTCTGGAGAAGTAGAGCTTCTGCATGTGTTTCAGAGGAACAAAGGCCTTGGGGTGGACCTTGCTGATCTTATTATTCACCAGGGACAGGGCCTGAGAGATGGAAAGAGACAGAGAATGAGAGAGCGAGGGAGAGAGGGAAGTGAGTAAATAAGCAAGTAAGCTATCTTTGCCCCACCCCCCTTCTCTCTCCTAAGTGCCCTAGTTATGTCCAGTCAGTGTCTTCCTCTCTCCTAAGTGCCCTAGTTATGTCCAGTCAGTGTCTTCCTCTCTCCTAAGTGTCCTAGTTATGTCCAGTCAGTGTCTTCCTCTCTCCTAAGTGTCCTAGTTATGTCCAGTCAGTGTCTTCCTCTCTCCTAAGTGTCCTAGTTATGTCCAGTCAGTATCTTCCTCTCTCCTAAGTGTCCTAGTTATGTCCAGTCAGTGTCTTCCTCTCTCCTAAGTGTCCTAGTTATGTCCAGTCAGTGTCTTCCTCTCTCCTAAGTGTCCTAGTTATGTCCAGTCAGTGTCTTCCACTCTCCTAAGTGTCCTAGTTATGTCCAGTCAGTGTCTTCCTCTCTCCTAAGTGTCCTAGTTATGTCCAGTCAGTGTCTTCCTCTCTCCTAAGTGTCCTAGTTATGTCCAGTCAGTGTCTTCCTCTCTCCTAAGTGTCCTAGTTATGTCCAGTCAGTGTCTTCCTCTGTCCTAAGTGTCCTAGTTATGTCCAGTCAGTGTCTTTCTCTCTCCTAAGTGCCCTAGTTATGTCCAGTCAGTGTCTTTCTCTCTCCTAAGTGTCCTAGTTATGTCCAGTCAGTGTGTTCCTCTCTCCTAAGTGTCCTAGTTATGTCCAGTCAGTGTCTTCCTCTCTCCTAAGTGTCCTAGTTATGTCCAGTCAGTGTCTTTCTCTCTCCTAAGTGTCCTAGTTATGTCCAGTCAGTGTCTTCCTCTCTCCTAAGTGTCCTAGTTATGTCCAGTCAGTGTCTTTCTCTCTCCTAAGTGTCCTAGTTATGTCCAGTCAGTGTCTTCCTCTCTCCTAAGTGTCCTAGTTATGTCCAGTCAGTGTCTTTCTCTCTCCTAAGTGTCCTAGTTATGTCCAGTCAGTGTCTTCCTCTCTCCTAAGTGTCCTAGTTATGTCCAGTCAGTGTCTTCCTCTCTCCTAAGTGTCCTAGTTATGTCCAGTCAGTGTCTTCCTCTCTCCTAAGTGTCCTAGTTATGTCCAGTCAGTGTCTTTCTCTCTCCTAAGTGTCCTAGTTATGTCCAGTCAGTGTCTTCCTCTCTCCTAAGTGTCCTAGTTATGTCCAGTCAGTGTCTTTCTCTCTCCTAAGTGTCCTAGTTATGTCCAGTCAGTGTCTTCCTCTCTCCTAAGTGTCCTAGTTATGTCCAGTCAGTGTCTTTCTCTCTCCTAAGTGTCCTAGTTATGTCCAGTCAGTGTCTTCCTCTCTCCTAAGTGTCTTAGTTATGTCCAGTCAGTGTCTTCCTCTCTCCTAAGTGTCCTAGTTATGTCCAGTCAGTGTCTTTCTCTCTCCTAAGTGTCCTAGTTATGTCCAGTCAGTGTCTTCCTCTCTCCTAAGTGTCCTAGTTATGTCCAGTCAGTGTCTTCCTCTCTCCTAAGTGTCCTAGTTATGTCCAGTCAGTGTCTTCCTCTCTCCTAAGTGTCCTAGTTATGTCCAGTCAGTGTCTTCCTCTCTCCTAAGTGTCCTAGTTATGTCCAGTCAGTGTCTTCCTCTCTCCTAAGTGTCCTAGTTATGTCCAGTCAGTGTCTTCCTCTCTCCTAAGTGTCCTAGTTATGTCCAGTCAGTGTCTTCCTCTCTCCTAAGTGTCCTAGTTATGTCCAGTCAGTGTCTTCCTCTCTCCTAAGTGTCCTAGTTATGTCCAGTCAGTGTCTTCCTCTCTCCTAAGTGTCCTAGTTATGTCCAGTCAGTGTCTTCCTCTCTCCTCCTAAGTGTCCTAGTTATGTCCAGTCAGTGTCTTCCTCTCTCCTAAGTGTCCTAGTTATGTCCAGTCAGTGTCTTCCTCTCTCCTAAGTGTCCTAGTTATGTCCAGTCAGTGTCTTCCTCTCTCCTAAGTGTCCTAGTTATGTCCAGTCAGTGTCTTCCTCTCTCCTAAGTGTCCTAGTTATGTCCAGTCAGTGTCTTCCTCTCTCCTAAGTGTCCTAGTTATGTCCAGTCAGTGTCTTCCTCTCTCCTAAGTGTCCTAGTTATGTCCAGTCAGTGTCTTCCTCTCTCCTAAGTGTCCTAGTTATGTCCAGTCAGTGTCTTCCTCTCTCCTAAGTGTCCTAGTTATGTCCAGTCAGTGTCTTCCTCTCTCCTAAGTGTCCTAGTTATGTCCAGTCAGTGTCTTCCTCTCTCCTAAGTGTCCTAGTTATGTCCAGTCAGTGTCTTCCTCTCTCCTAAGTGTCCTAGTTATGTCCAGTCAGTGTCTTCCTCTCTCCTAAGTGTCCTAGTTATGTCCAGTCAGTGTCTTCTCTCTCCAGTCAGTGTCTTCCTCTCTCCTAAGTGTCCTAGTTATGTCCAGTCAGTGTCTTCCTCTCTCCTAAGTGTCCTAGTTATGTCCAGTCAGTGTCTTCCTCTCTCCCTAAGTGTCCTAGTTATGTCCAGTCAGTGTCTTCCTCTCTCCTAAGTGTCCTAGTTATGTCCAGTCAGTGTCTTCCTCTCTCCTAAGTGTCCTAGTTATGTCCAGTCAGTGTCTTCCTCTCTCCTAAGTGTCCTAGTTATGTCCAGTCAGTGTCTTCCTCTCTCCTAAGTGTCCTAGTTATGTCCAGTCAGTGTCTTCCTCTCTCCTAAGTGTCCTAGTTATGTCCAGTCAGTGTCTTCCTCTCTCCTAAGTGTCCTAGTTATGTCCAGTCAGTGTCTTCCTCTCTCCTAAGTGTCCTAGTTATGTCCAGTCAGTGTCTTCCTCTCTCCTAAGTGTCCTAGTTATGTCCAGTCAGTGTCTTCCTCTCTCCTAAGTGTCCTAGTTATGTCCAGTCAGTGTCTTCCTCTCTCCTAAGTGTCCTAGTTATGTCCAGTCAGTGTCTTCCTCTCTCCTAAGTGTCCTAGTTATGTCCAGTCAGTGTCTTCCTCTCTCCTAAGTGTCCTAGTTATGTCCAGTCAGTGTCTTCCTCTCTCCTAAGTGTCCTAGTTATGTCCAGTCAGTGTCTTCCTCTCTCCTAAGTGTCCTAGTTATGTCCAGTCAGTGTCTTCCTCTCTCCTAAGTGTCCTAGTTATGTCCAGTCAGTGTCTTCCTCTCTCCTAAGTGTCCTAGTTATGTCCAGTCAGTGTCTTCCTCTCTCCTAAGTGTCCTAGTTATGTCCAGTCAGTGTCTTCCTCTCTCCTAAGTGTCCTAGTTATGTCCAGTCAGTGTCTTCCTCTCTCCTAAGTGTCCTAGTTATGTCCAGTCAGTGTCTTCCTCTCTCCTCCCAGTAAAGTGTCCTAGTTATGTCCAGTCAGTGTCTTCCTCTCTCCTAAGTGTCCTAGTTATGTCCAGTCAGTGTCTTCCTCTCTCCTAAGTGTCCTAGTTATGTCCAGTCAGTGTCTTCCTCTCTCCTAAGTGTCCTAGTTATGTCCAGTCAGTGTCTTCCTCTCTCCTAAGTGTCCTAGTTATGTCCAGTCAGTGTCTTCCTCTCTCCTAAGTGTCCTAGTTATGTCCAGTCAGTGTCTTCCTCTCTCCTAAGTGTCCTAGTTATGTCCAGTCAGTGTCTTCCTCTCTCCTAAGTGTCCTAGTTATGTCCAGTCAGTGTCTTCCTCTCTCCTAAGTGTCCTAGTTATGTCCAGTCAGTGTCTTCCTCTCTCCTAAGTGTCCTAGTTATGTCCAGTCAGTGTCTTCCTCTCTCCAGTCAGTGTCTTCCTCTCTCCTAAGTGTCCTAGTTATGTCCAGTCAGTGTCTTCCTCTCTCCTAAGTGTCCTAGTTATGTCCAGTCAGTGTCTTTCTCTCTCCTAAGTGTCCTAGTTATGTCCAGTCAGTGTCTTCCTCTCTCCTAAGTGTCCTAGTTATGTCCAGTCAGTGTCTTCCTCTCTCCTAAGTGTCCTAGTTATGTCCAGTCAGTGTCTTCCTCTCTCCTAAGTGTCCTAGTTATGTCCAGTCAGTGTCTTTATGTCCAGTCAGTGTCCTCTCTCCTAAGTGTCCTAGTTATGTCCAGTCAGTGTCTTCCTCTCTCCTAAGTGTCCTAGTTATGTCCAGTCAGTGTCTTCCTCTCTCCTAAGTGTCCTAGTTATGTCCAGTCAGTGTCTTCCTCTCTCCTAAGTGTCCTAGTTATGTCCAGTCAGTGTCTTCCTCTCTCCTAAGTGTCCTAGTTATGTCCAGTCAGTGTCTTCCTCTCTCCTAAGTGTCCTAGTTATGTCCAGTCAGTGTCTTCCTCTCTCCTAAGTGTCCTAGTTATGTCCAGTCAGTGTCTTCCTCTCTCCTAAGTGTCCTAGTTATGTCCAGTCAGTGTCTTCCTCTCTCCTAAGTGTCCTAGTTATGTCCAGTCAGTGTCTTCCTCTCTCCTAAGTGTCCTAGTTATGTCCAGTCAGTGTCTTCCTCTCTCTCCTAGTTATGTCCAGTCAAGTGTCCTAGTTATGTCCAGTCAGTGTCTTCCTCTCTCCTAAGTGTCCTAGTTATGTCCAGTCAGTGTCTTCCTCTCTCCTAAGTGTCCTAGTTATGTCCAGTCAGTGTCTTCCTCTCTCCTAAGTGTCCTAGTTATGTCCAGTCAGTGTCTTCCTCTCTCCTAAGTGTCCTAGTTATGTCCAGTCAGTGTCTTCCTCTCTCCTAAGTGTCCTAGTTATGTCCAGTCAGTGTCTTCCTCTCTCCTAAGTGTCCTAGTTATGTCCAGTCAGTGTCTTCCTCTCTCCTAAGTGTCCTAGTTATGTCCAGTCAGTGTCTTCCTCTCTCCTAAGTGTCCTAGTTATGTCCAGTCAGTGTCTTCCTCTCTCCTAAGTGTCCTAGTTATGTCCAGTCAGTGTCTTCCTCTCTCCTAAGTGTCCTAGTTATGTCCAGTCAGTGTCTTCCTCTCTCCTAAGTGTCCTAGTTATGTCCAGTCAGTGTCTTCCTCTCTCCTAAGTGTCCTAGTTATGTCCAGTCAGTGTCTTCCTCTCTCCTAAGTGTCCTAGTTATGTCCAGTCAGTGTCTTCCTCTCTCCTAAGTGTCCTAGTTATGTCCAGTCAGTGTCTTCTCTCTCTCCTAAGTGTCCTAGTTATGTCCAGTCAGTGTCTTCCTCTCTCCTAAGTGTCCTAGTTATGTCCAGTCAGTGTCTTCCTCTCTCCTAAGTGTCCTAGTTATGTCCAGTCAGTGTCTTCCTCTCTCCTAAGTGTCCTAGTTATGTCCAGTCAGTGTCTTCCTCTCTCCTAAGTGTCCTAGTTATGTCCAGTCAGTGTCTTCCTCTCTCCTAAGTGTCCTAGTTATGTCCAGTCAGTGTCTTCCTCTCTCCTAAGTGTCCTAGTTATGTCCAGTCAGTGTCTTCCTCTCTCCTAAGTGTCCTAGTTATGTCCAGTCAGTGTCTTCCTCTCTCCTAAGTGTCCTAGTTATGTCCAGTCAGTGTCTTCCTCTCTCCTAAGTGTCCTAGTTATGTCCAGTCAGTGTCTTCCTCTCTCAGTGTCTTCCTCTCTCCTAAGTGTCCTAGTTATGTCCAGTCAGTGTCTTCCTCTCTCCTAAGTGTCCTAGTTATGTCCAGTCAGTGTCTTCCTCTCTCCTAAGTGTCCTAGTTATGTCCAGTCAGTGTCTTCCTCTCTCCTAAGTGTCCTAGTTATGTCCAGTCAGTGTCTTCCTCTCTCCTAAGTGTCCTAGTTATGTCCAGTCAGTGTCTTCCTCTCTCCTAAGTGTCCTAGTTATGTCCAGTCAGTGTCTTCCTCTCTCCTAAGTGTCCTAGTTATGTCCAGTCAGTGTCTTCCTCTCTCCTAAGTGTCCTAGTTATGTCCAGTCAGTGTCTTCCTCTCTCCTAAGTGTCCTAGTTATGTCCAGTCAGTGTCTTCCTCTCTCCTAAGTGTCCTAGTTATGTCCAGTCAGTGTCTTCCTCTCTCCTAAGTGTCCTAGTTATGTCCAGTCAGTGTCTTCCTCTCTCCTAAGTGTCCTAGTTATGTCCAGTCAGTGTCTTCCTCTCTCCTAAGTGTCCTAGTTATGTCCAGTCAGTGTCTTCCTCTCTCCTAAGTGTCCTAGTTATGTCCAGTCAGTGTCTTCCTCTCTCCTAAGTGTCCTAGTTATGTCCAGTCAGTGTCTTCCTCTCTCCTAAGTGTCCTAGTTATGTCCAGTCAGTGTCTTCCTCTCTCCTAAGTGTCCTAGTTATGTCCAGTCAGTGTCTTCTCTCTCCTAAGTGTCCTAGTTATGTCCAGTCAGTGTCTTCCTCTCTCCTAAGTGTCCTAGTTATGTCCAGTCAGTGTCTTCCTCTCTCCTAAGTGTCCTAGTTATGTCCAGTCAGTGTCTTCCTCTCTCCTAAGTGTCCTAGTTATGTCCAGTCAGTGTCTTCCTCTCTCCTAAGTGTCCTAGTTATGTCCAGTCAGTGTCTTCCTCTCTCCTAAGTGTCCTAGTTATGTCCAGTCAGTGTCTTCCTCTCTCCTAAGTGTCCTAGTTATGTCCAGTCAGTGTCTTCCTCTCTCCTAAGTGTCCTAGTTATGTCCAGTCAGTGTCTTTCTCTCTCCTAAGTGTCCTAGTTATGTCCAGTCAGTGTCTTCCTCTCTCCTAAGTGTCCTAGTTATGTCCAGTCAGTGTCTTTCTCTCTCCTAAGTGTCCTAGTTATGTCCAGTCAGTGTCTTCCTCTCTCCTAAGTGTCCTAGTTATGTCCAGTCAGTGTCTTCCTCTCTCCTAAGTGTCCTAGTTATGTCCAGTCAGTGTCTTCCTCTCTCCTAAGTGTCCTAGTTATGTCCAGTCAGTGTCTTCCTCTCTCCTAAGTGTCCTAGTTATGTCCAGTCAGTGTCTTCCTCTCTCCTAAGTGTCCTAGTTATGTCCAGTCAGTGTCTTCCTCTCTCTCCTAAGTGTCCTTTCTAGTTATGTCCAGTCAGTGTCTTCCTCTCTCCTAAGTGTCCTAGTTATGTCCAGTCAGTGTCTTCCTCTCTCCTAAGTGTCCTAGTTATGTCCAGTCAGTGTCTTTCTCTCTCCTAAGTGTCCTAGTTATGTCCAGTCAGTGTCTTCCTCTCTCCTAAGTGTCCTAGTTATGTCCAGTCAGTGTCTTCCTCTCTCCTAAGTGTCCTAGTTATGTCCAGTCAGTGTCTTTCTCTCTCCTAAGTGTCCTAGTTATGTCCAGTCAGTGTCTTCCTCTCTCCTAAGTGTCCTAGTTATGTCCAGTCAGTGTCTTTCTCTCTCCTAAGTGTCCTAGTTATGTCCAGTCAGTGTCTTCCTCTCTCCTAAGTGTCCTAGTTATGTCCAGTCAGTGTCTTCCTCTCTCCTAAGTGTCCTAGTTATGTCCAGTCAGTGTCTTCCTCTCTCCTAAGTGTCCTAGTTATGTCCAGTCAGTGTCTTTCTCTCTCCTAAGTGTCCTAGTTATGTCCAGTCAGTGTCTTCCTCTCTCCTAAGTGTCCTAGTTATGTCCAGTCAGTGTCTTCCTCTCTCCTAAGTGTCCTAGTTATGTCCAGTCAGTGTCTTCCTCTCTCCTAAGTGTCCTAGTTATGTCCAGTCAGTGTCTTCCTCTCTCCTAAGTGTCCTAGTTATGTCCAGTCAGTGTCTTCCTCTCTCCTAAGTGTCCTAGTTATGTCCAGTCAGTGTCTTCCTCTCTCCTAAGTGTCCTCTGTCTTTCTCTCTCCTAAGTGTCCTAGTTATGTCCAGTCAGTGTCTTCCTCTCTCCTAAGTGTCTTAGTTATGTCCAGTCAGTGTCTTCCTCTCTCCTAAGTGTCCTAGTTATGTCCAGTCAGTGTCTTTCTCTCTCCTAAGTGTCCTAGTTATGTCCAGTCAGTGTCTTCCTCTCTCCTAAGTGTCCTAGTTATGTCCAGTCAGTGTCTTCCTCTCTCCTAAGTGTCCTAGTTATGTCCAGTCAGTGTCTCCCTCTCTCCTAAGTGTCCTAGTTATGTCCAGTCAGTGTCTTCCTCTCTCCTAAGTGTCCTAGTTATGTCCAGTCAGTGTCTTCCTCTCTCCTAAGTGTCCTAGTTATGTCCAGTCAGTGTCTTCCTCTCTCCTAAGTGTCCTAGTTATGTCCAGTCAGTTTCTTCCTCTCTCCTAAGTGTCCTAGTTATGTCCAGTCAGTGTCTTCCTCTCTCCTAAGTGTCCTAGTTATGTCCAGTCAGTGTCTTTCTCTCTCCTAAGTGTCCTAGTTATGTCCAGTCAGTGTCTTCCTCTCTCCTAAGTGTCCTAGTTATGTCCAGTCAGTGTCTTTCTCTCTCCTAAGTGCCCTAGTTATGTCCAGTCAGTGTCTTCCTCTCTCCTAAGTGCCCTAGTTATGTCCAGTCAGTGTCTTCCTCTCTCCTAAGTGTCCTAGTTATGTCCAGTCAGTGTCTTCCTCTCTCCTAAGTGTCCTAGTTATGTCCAGTCAGTGTCTTCCTCTCTCCTAAGTGTCCTAGTTATGTCCAGTCAGTATCTTCCTCTCTCCTAAGTGTCCTAGTTATGTCCAGTCAGTGTCTTCCTCTCTCCTAAGTGTCCTAGTTATGTCCAGTCAGTGTCTTTCTCTCTCCTAAGTGTCCTAGTTATGTCCAGTCAGTGTCTTCCTCTCTCCTAAGTGTCCTAGTTATGTCCAGTCAGTGTCTTTCTCTCTCCTAAGTGTCCTAGTTATGTCCAGTCAGTGTCTTCCTCTCTCCTAAGTGTCCTAGTTATGTCCAGTCAGTGTCTTCCTCTCTCCTAAGTGTCCTAGTTATGTCCAGTCAGTGTCTTCCTCTCTCCTAAGTGTCCTAGTTATGTCAAGTCAGTGTCTTTCTCTCTCCTAAGTGTCCTAGTTATGTCCAGTCAGTGTCTTCCTCTCTCCTAAGTGTCTTAGTTATGTCCAGTCAGTGTCTTCCTCTCTCCTAAGTGTCCTAGTTATGTCCAGTCAGTGTCTTCCTCTCTCCTAAGTGTCCTAGTTATGTCCAGTCAGTGTCTTCCTCTCTCCTAAGTGTCCTAGTTATGTCCAGTCAGTGTCTTCCTCTCTCCTAAGTGTCCTAGTTATGTCCAGTCAGTGTCTCCCTCTCTCCTAAGTGTCCTAGTTATGTCCAGTCAGTGTCTTCCTCTCTCCTAAGTGTCCTAGTTATGTCCAGTCAGTGTCTTCCTCTCTCCTAAGTGTCCTAGTTATGTCCAGTCAGTGTCTTCCTCTCTCCTAAGTGTCCTAGTTATGTCCAGTCAGTGTCTTCCTCTCTCCTAAGTGTCCTAGTTATGTCCAGTCAGTGTCTTCCTCTCTCCTAAGTGTCCTAGTTATGTCCAGTCAGTGTCTTCCTCTCTCCTAAGTGTCCTAGTTATGTCCAGTCAGTGTCTTCCTCTCTCCTAAGTGTCCTAGTTATGTCCAGTCAGTGTCTTCCTCTCTCCTAAGTGTCCTAGTTATGTCCAGTCAGTGTCTTCCTCTCTCCTAAGTGTCCTAGTTATGTCCAGTCAGTGTCTTCCTCTCTCCTAAGTGTCCTAGTTATGTCCAGTCAGTGTCTTCCTCTCTCCTAAGTGTCCTAGTTATGTCCAGTCAGTGTCTTCCTCTCTCCTAAGTGTCCTAGTTATGTCCAGTCAGTGTCTTCCTCTCTCCTAAGTGTCCTAGTTATGTCCAGTCAGTGTCTTCCTCTCTCCTAAGTGTCCTAGTTATGTCCAGTCAGTGTCTTCCTCTCTCCTAAGTGTCCTAGTTATGTCCAGTCAGTGTCTTCCTCTCTCCTAAGTGTCCTAGTTATGTCCAGTCAGTGTCTTCCTCTCTCCTAAGTGTCCTAGTTATGTCCAGTCAGTGTCTTCCTCTCTCCTAAGTGTCCTAGTTATGTCCAGTCAGTGTCTTTCTCTCTCCTAAGTGTCCTAGTTATGTCCAGTCAGTGTCTTCCTCTCTCCTAAGTGTCCTAGTTATGTCCAGTCAGTGTCTTCCTCTCTCCTAAGTGTCCTAGTTATGTCCAGTCAGTGTCTTCCTCTCTCCTAAGTGTCCTAGTTATGTCCAGTCAGTGTCTTTCTCTCTCCTAAGTGTCCTAGTTATGTCCAGTCAGTGTCTTTCTCTCTCCTAAGTGTCCTAGTTATGTCCAGTCAGTGTCTTCCTCTCTCCTAAGTGTCCTAGTTATGTCCAGTCAGTGTCTTCCTCTTTCCTAAGTGTCCTAGTTATGTCCAGTCAGTGTCTTCCTCTCTCCAAAGTGTCCTAGTTATGTCCAGTCAGTGTCTTCCTCTCTCCTAAGTGTCCTAGTTATGTCCAGTCAGTGTCTTCCTCTCTCCTAAGTGTCCTAGTTATGTCCAGTCAGTGTCTTCCTCTCTCCTAAGTGTCCTAGTTATGTCCAGTCAGTGTCTTCCTCTCTCCTAAGTGTCCTAGTTATGTCCAGTCAGTGTCTTTCTCTCTCCTAAGTGTCCTAGTTATGTCCAGTCAGTGTCTTCCTCTCTCCTAAGTGTCCTAGTTATGTCCAGTCAGTGTCTTCCTCTCTCCTAAGTGTCCTAGTTATGTCCAGTCAGTGTCTTTCTCTCTCCTAAGTGTCCTAGTTATGTCCAGTCAGTGTCTTCCTCTCTCCTAAGTGTCCTAGTTATGTCCAGTCAGTGTCTTCCTCTCTCCTAAGTGTCCTAGTTATGTCCAGTCAGTGTCTTTCTCTCTCCTAAGTGTCCTAGTTATGTCCAGTCAGTGTCTTCCTCTCTCCTAAGTGCCCTAGTTATGTCCAGTCAGTGTCTTCCTCTCTCCTAAGTGTCCTAGTTATGTCCAGTCAGTGTCTTTCTCTCTCCTAAGTGTCCTAGTTATGTCCAGTCAGTGTCTTCCTCTCTCCTAAGTGTCCTAGTTATGTCCAGTCAGTGTCTTCCTCTCTCCTAAGTGTCCTAGTTATGTCCAGTCAGTGTCTTCCTCTCTCCTAAGTGTCCTAGTTATGTCCAGTCAGTGTCTTTCTCTCTCCTAAGTGTCCTAGTTATGTCCAGTCAGTGTCTTTCTCTCTCCTAAGTGTCCTAGTTATGTCCAGTCAGTGTCTTCCTCTCTCCTAAGTGTCCTAGTTATGTCCAGTCAGTGTCTTCCTCTCTCCTAAGTGTCCTAGTTATGTCCAGTCAGTGTCTTCCTCTCTCCAAAGTGTCCTAGTTATGTCCAGTCAGTGTCTTCCTCTCTCCTAAGTGTCCTAGTTATGTCCAGTCAGTGTCTTCCTCTCTCCTAAGTGTCCTAGTTATGTCCCGTCAGTGTCTTCCTCTCTCCAAAGTGTCCTAGTTATGTCCAGTCAGTGTCTTCCTCTCTCCTAAGTGTCCTAGTTATGTCCAGTCAGTGTCTTCCTCTCTCCTAAGTGTCCTAGTTATGTCCAGTCAGTGTCTTCCTCTCTCCTAAGTGTCCTAGTTATGTCCAGTCAGTGTCTTCCTCTCTCCAACCACCCCTTTCTCTTTTCCTCTTCTCTTACTCCAGAGTGTGGCCAGCCTCTGCCTGGAGCTAAAGGGAATATTCTAGCTCACATCCTCTCCTCTCTGCTCCCGGAAAGCCTTCATTTATGCCTGTCGCCCACTCAGAACAGATGACCAAGCCCCATATTGAACATAGCCAGAGAGGAAACTCACAACATGAATTAAAACAGTTAAATCTCTGTGGATGAAGACATTTTCACCATGACTGCCTGCACAACTGCCTGCCTGCACGACTGCCTGCAGGGCACGACTGCCTGCCTGCACGACTGCCTGCCTGCACGACTGCCTGCCTGCACGACTGCCTGCAGGGCACGACTGCCTGCAGGGCACGACTGCCTGCAGGGCACACTGCCTGCAGGGCACGACTGCCTGCAGGGCACGACTGCCTGCCTGCACGACTGCCTGCCTGCTGGGTTTTCCATCTGAAACGTATTTCTGTTCAGTTACCTAAGGTGACTGACTGGGAATGTTATCCTTCCCTGGTGGTTTGTTTAAGTGGTCAACAAAACTGTCTCAGACAAAGAACTTCTGTAGGAGATGGGGGACGGAACTCTGTTCTCTTGAATTGGGCCAATAAAGGCCAGTTCAAATTAAATGCTCTTTCCCTCTCCGTCTTCAATCTATACACCCCTCTTTCCCTCTCCGTCTTCATACTATACACCCCCTCTTTCCCTCTTCGTCTTCATACTATACACCCCCTCTTTCCCTCTCCGTCTTCAATCTATACACCCCCTCTTTCCCTCTCCGTCTTCAATCTATACACCCCCTCTTTCTCTCTCTCCTCTCCATCTCTCCCTCTCTCTTACGTAGAGGTTGCCAAGGCCTTTGAAGTCGTTCTCCTTCAGCTCAGTGATGCGGTTGTTCTGCAGGTCCAAGAGTTTGGTGTCAGCGGGAATGCCCTTAGGCACTTCAGTCAAACCTGCAAACACACACACACACACACACACACACACACACACACACACACACACAGTGTCAGTGGGGATTCATACACATACGGAACAAAAACATACATACACGCCCTCACACCCAGATGGGGACACCAGATGTCATCCAGCTGTTTTAGATTTCACTAAGTCCCAAAGGACGTGATTGCAACACCATCATCAAGATCACATCAAGTAAATTAGGACGACACAGTAGGGCACAACCCTGACACACACACACACAAAGAAACACACACCACACACACACACATATTATAAAGAGACTATTCCTATGGCAATATGAGAGTACAGTTAATTTACTGCAGAGAAACACCTGCTTACAACCAGAGCCCTGATTGGCTCCTCGTTAAGAAAACAGATCTCTCTGTTCAACTCCAAACTTTAAACCAGAACATGATGTCATTGTCTATCATGCGCAAGAACTCCGGCAGTGACAATATCATTGTAATGGAAGAGTATCTCAAATTGTGGGTTGGACAAACTGGTGTGTTGCAGCCAGTGACTATGATTGTATGATTGTATTATTTTGATCTTTCATCCTACTTGGTACATTCTGGTCCCCAAAAGGATTCTGATTAAACTTCTTATAAACATGATTCAACTCAGTGAACCATTTTAATGAGACACCATCATTGTTAAGTTGTTTCAGTTCTCAGATGGTCTGATTGGCCAGGTCAACAGAACCAAGCCGCTGCCATGGTTACATCTCATCATGACTAGGACTGTGGGGTCATAACATTTTGTCAGCTGGTTATTGTCATGCAAAAGACTGCTGGTCTCACGGTAATGTAACGTTAATTAACATAAACACATTTAGCATCTCCAAATACAAACTGCTAATATATGCCTTTGGAACATATCCATTTTAACAAGTCTAATAAAGTCTAATAAATCAGTTAAATCCATGATTCATTTTAGGCAGGTCCAAAGAAACATGATATGTTAACAGTTAACAGAATAGGAGTTGGCCTACAACTAACTGTATGTTATCTGGCTATGCTCCATGCTATAGGCTCGTTCATTTAGCCCACAAGATAGGCTTATGAGCCCCAAGTCATTTTATATTATATGATTTTATAAGAAGAAGAACATAATGGAATATAACCAAATAAATGATATTTCTCCCATTCTGGAGCGAGTGCATATGAAGGCAATAGGTTGAGCGTACAAGTGATATAGGCTACGCTACGCTACGCTACATTTAGTTATTTGGCAACTTTAGTTGTTAATTATACAAACCTTACAATGTCTTAGAAATCAAAACATACATACAGTGCCTTGCGAAAGTATTCGGCCCCCTTGAACTTTGCGACCTTTTGCCACATTTCAGGCTTCAAACATAAAGATATAAAACTGTATTTTTTTTGAAGAATCAACAACAAGTGGGACACAATCATGAAGTGGACGACATTTATTGGATATTTCAAACTTTTTTAACCAATCAAAAACTGAAAAATTGGGTGTGCAAAATTATTCAGCCCCCTTAAGTTAATACTTTGTAGCGCCACCTTTTGCTGCGATTACAGTTGTAAGTCGCTTGGGGTATGTCTCTATCAGTTTTGCACATCGAGAGACTGAAATTTTTTCCCATTCCTCCTTGCAAAACAGCTCGAGCTCAGTGAGGTTGGATGGAGAGCATTTATGAACAGCAGTTTTCAGTTCTTTCCACAGATTCTCGATTGGATTCAGGTCTGGACTTTGACTTGGCCATTCTAACACCTGGATATGTTTATTTTTGAACCATTCCATTGTAGATTTTGCTTTATGTTTTGGATCATTGTCTTGTTGGAAGACAAATCTCCGTCCCAGTCTCAGGTCTTTTGCAGACTCCATCAGGTTTTCTTCCAGAATGGTCCTGTATTTGGCTCCATCCATCTCCCCATCAATTTTAACCATCTTCCCTGTCCCTGCTGAAGAAAAGTAGGCCCAAACCATGATGCTGCCACCACCATGTTTGACAGTGGGGATGGTGTGTTCAGCTGTGTTGCTTTTACGCCAAACATAACGTTTTGCATTGTTGCCAAAAAGTTCAATTTTGGTTTCATCTGACCAGAGCACCTTCTTCCACGTTTGGTGTGTCTCCCAGGTGGCTTGTGGCAAACTTTAAACAACACTTTTTATGGATATCTTTAAGAAATGGCTTTCTTCTTGCCACTCTTCCATAAAGGCCAGATTTGTGCAATATATGAGTGATTGTTGTCCTATGGACAGAGTCTCCCACCTCAGCTGTAGATCTCTGCAGTTCATCCAGAGTGATCATGGGCCTCTTGGCTGCATCTCTGATCAGTCTTCTCCTTGTATGAGCTGAAAGTTTAGAGGGACGGCCAGGTCTTGGTAGATTTGCAGTGGTCTGATACTCCTTCCATTTCAATATTATCGCTTGCACAGTGCTCCTTGGGATGTTTAAAGCTTGGGAAATCTTTTTGTATCCAAATCCGGCTTTAAACTTCTTCACAACAGTATCTCGGACCTGCCTGGTGTGTTCCTTGTTCTTCATGATGCTCTCTGCGCTTTTAACAGACCTCTGAGACTATCACAGTGCAGGTGCATTTATACGGAGACTTGATTACACACAGGTGGATTGTATTTATCATCATTAGTCATTTAGGTCAACATTGGATCATTCAGAGATCCTCACTGAACTTCTGGAGAGAGTTTGCTGCACTGAAAGTAAAGTGTTTGATGTGATTGTCTATTGCATTGATATCCGAGTGGTTGGAAGGACAATTGAGTACCAGACCATTAGCGAGTTGGATACTACCAACACATGGTCCTGAGTGCATAAAAGGAGATTACCTTGATTCAACAGTCATGTTGAATTTTACTGCGGTCATGACTCATGAATCACGTCCAGCAACCATCATACTGTTGCAACAACCCTCTTACTGCTGGGGACCTAGCAACACCTACTGTTCCCCTGTCACACCCTGACCACATCTGACACAGAGCACACTACTACACCCTCCTGACCACATCTGACACAGAGCACACTACTACACCCTCCTGACCACAACCAGGACACAACACAACACATTGAACACTACCAATGTCTCTACTCAACATAGAGGATGTTCTGTGTGTCTGAAGAAACCTATTCTGGTCAATATTGGTCATTTTAACACAACTCAAACACCTCCCTTGACAGAACATGTACCCCTGAAACGCTAAACCAAGCACCGCCCCGATACGCTAAACCAAGCACCACCCCGAAACGCTAAACCAAGCACCGCCTCGAAACGCTAAACCAAGCACCGCCCCAAAACGCTAAACCAAGCACCGCCCCAAAACGCTAAACCAAGCACCGCCCCAAAACGCTAAACCAAGCACCGCCCCGAAACGCTTAACCAAGCACCGCCCCGAAACGCTAAACCACGCACCGCCCCGAAACGCTTAACCAAGCACCGCCCTGAAACGCTAAACCAAGCACCGCCCCGAAACGCTAAACCAAGCACCACCCCGAAATGCTTAACCAAGCACCGCCCCGAAACGCTAAACCAAGCACCGCCCCGAAACACTAAACCAAGCACCGCCCCGAAACGCTAAACCAAGCACCGCCCCGAAACGCTAAACCAAGCACCACCCCGAAATGCTTACCCAAGCACCGCCCCGAAACGCTAAACCAAGCACCGCCCCGAAACGCTAAACCAAGCACCGCCCCGAAACGCTAAACCACGCACCGCCCCGAAACGCTAAACCACGCACCGCCCCGAAACGCTAAACCACGCACCGCCCCGAAACAAAGTCTTTACCACTGTACCACACAACTCTCCTGTATGTAGTCACAACCATTTTGCTCAAAACAAAAGCCCATAAAAGCCCATGCCAACACCCCACACCCACTCAACAACCCAACCCCATTGTAAACCCCAAACCCCAGCAAAACTCCAATCTGTACCCCCAAATCCTTCCTCTCTAACCACTACACCTAAACCCCACTACTGTTTTCCGCAGAAGATTGGTACACACACAGAGACAGAGACAGACGCCATAGTCAAAATACATCTGTTCTAAATAAGCACTGACAACTCGCAAATTATACGCTTCCACATTTACTCACTTCAGTAGTCTGGGACAGGAAATATAGTGTTAGGTGGTGGGATGAAAATGACATGATGATTCAACAAAAGCGAATAAGAAAGTACAGACTATTATTTGCAATATAATAGTTAACTGGAAGATTACTACCGTAGGTACACACAAAAAAGCAACACATTTGCCCATACAGAAATATAAAGACATACTACACAAACATACACAACGCTTAGACCTACTGCACAGTGCGTGCACACACAAAAATACACACACAGTGCATACAGCTACAATGTTCATATTTTGAGATAATAAGCATTTATTTCCAGGCTTGTCATTGGCCTTTGTTGGGACATAGACTGTAAAGTCTTTGAGAGGGCTATAATTTAGGAGAATGGAGGATTATGGTCTGTGAATCTGTGTATTTATATACATTTATATGTGTATGTGCGTGCTTGCGTGTGTTAAGATGTAGGATCGTAATTTGAGCCAGTTTGCTACAGCAGGAAAATAGTCATGCAGCAACAGGAAATGTGTATCATGATGTGGATTAAATTAACAGACATTTTTGTAGGGGTTGATACATTTTCGTAAGGGGAAATCAAGTCTAAAATGTCAAAGAAATGCCAAACTTCAGAAGCCTTTTTAAACCTCAAATACACTACAAGTTTTACATTTCCTGCATTGCATGAACGTTTTCCATGAACAGGATGATCAAATTAAAATCCTACATCTGTATGTGTTCCTTGTTCATTTGAAGGATTAAATCATTTGACACATAATCAATTGAAAATGACGCCTCTGGTCTACTATAGGATCATCGTTGTCATTTGTTTGAGCTCCTGTCTATTTCAGTGTTAATGAAATTGGACATACAACACTGATCTTTCCCAATCCTCTCCAACGAAGCTAAGGATAAACACAAACACATGGCTTCCATCCATTCTTTAGTAACACTCTTCGCTTCTATCTCTCTCATCCTTCCCTCGATTTCCGTTGAACATCCTGTTGTGTGTGTCAAGAAGACCATGAAACAGCTCATTAAAGACCTCAAGGAAATTACACACTGAGCTTTCATCTTTCTCTCTCTCTCTCTCTCTCTCTCTCTCTCTCTCTCTCTCTCTCTCTCCCTCATGTCGGGAACAGAAAATCCCTCTAAGACATGCCTTTCGTTATCAAAATACACCCGTTATCCGTGAGATAAATTCCTCTCTATGATAATACACCATCAGATCCCATTCTATCTCCTCTCTTTCTCTCTCTCTCTCTCTCTCTCTGGAGTCACGCAATGCACAAAGTCATTCACAGAATAACCTCAACCAGCTGAACCCTCTCTGCCTCCCATTCATATTCTACTGGGCTCTCTTGCCTCCAAAACAAATGACTGCACAAATGACTGCACCATGCTTCAGGTAACCAGATAAACTTGCACAATGGCACACACACACACACACACAAGTGCTTCAGGCTTACGGTGAGACACACACTCACCCAGATCGGAGCATTGCACCACTCTGCGTTGGCACTGGCACCCGAAGGGGCATGAGGGCAGATCAGGGGGCAGCTCCTCTATTGCCGAGCCTTCCTCTTCATCTCTCATCATTGACATCATCCCTCCCACATCGCTGTCCATCGCAAAGTCCCAGAATCCCCTCTGCTCAAAGGGCAGGGCCGACAAGGGGGTGGGCAGCCGCGCGAGACACAGCAGCAACAGGAGAGAAGAGTGGGCCAACATCACGGGACTATACACATACACCTGTGGAAAGAAAGAGAGAGAGAATTAAAAACACACCTAGAGAGAGAGAGTTAAAAACACCCAGAGAGAGAGAGAGTTAAAAACACACCTCTAAAGAGAGAGAAATATTGTGATGCTGGCTACTTTGAAGAATCTAAAATATGAAATATATTTTGATATGTTTAACACTTTTTTGGTTACTACATGATTCCATGTGTGTTATTTAATAGTTTTGATGTCTTCACTATTATTCTACAATGTAGGCAATAGAAGAAAAAAATGGACTGGTGCTGTACATATTACATACACTGTGGTACAGTAACAGACCAGTTTCTCATATGTCGTCAAGACATGACGACATTGTTATTACGGTGCCATTCAATATCTAAGTAAATTAATTAAATCCCGTTGCTGTCCTGTGAGTGTGGCGTCTCTCTTTATTGTCCTGGTAGTGAGGGCAGATGGCTACTTGGCTGTCAGAAAGCAACACACTGCTCCGCCTACCCTGCACCGTGATTCGGTCACACCTAAATACACTCCACTGGCTATACTGGCTCTGCAGCTTGCCCCGGCTGCTATGGGTGGCTGACCCAGACAGGGTGTGCTCCTAACAACCACACCTGCAGAGAAGAGAGGGAGGAGAGGAAAATAAAAATCAAGCCAGCATAAACCCATCAAAAAGTCTGGAAAGAAAGTAGGAGGAGGAGGAAGGGTGGAGAAAGTAGGAGGAGGAGGAAGGGTGGAGAAAGTAGGAGGAGGAGGAAGGGTAGAGAAAGTAGGAGGAGGAGGAAGGGTGGAGAAAGTAGGAGAAGGAAGAGGAGGAGGGGTGGAGAAAGTAGGAGGAGGAGGAAGGGTGGAGAAAGTAGGAGGAGGAGGAAGGGTGGAGAAAGTAGGAGGAGGAAGGGTGGAGAAAGTAGAAGGAGGAGGAAGGGTGGAGAAAGTAGAAGGAGGAGGAAGGGTGGAGAAAGTAGGAGGAGGAGGAAGGGTGGAGAAAGTAGGAGGAGGAAGGGTGGAGAAAGTAGAAGGAGGAGGAAGGGTGGAGAAAGTAGAAGGAGGAGGAAGGGTGGAGAAAGTAGGAGGAGGAGGAAGGGTGGAGAAAGTAGGAGAAGGAGGAAGAGTGGAGAAAGTAGGAGGAGGAGGAAGGGTGGAGAAAGTAGGAGGAGGAAGGGTGGTGAAAGTAGGAGGAGGAGGAGGAAGGGTGGAGAAAGTAGAAGGAGGAGGAAGGGTGAAGAAAGTATGAGGAGGAGGAAGGGTGGAGGAAGTAGAAGGAGGAGGAAGGGTGGAAAAAGTAGGAGGAGGAGGAAGGGTGGAGGAAGTAGGAGGAGGAGGGGTGGAGAAAGTAGGAGGAGGATGAAGGGTGGAGAAAGTAGGAGGAGGAGGAAGGGTGGAGAAAGTAGAAGGAGGAGGAAGGGTGGAGAAAGTAGGAGGAGGAGGAAGGGTGGAAAAAGTAGGAGGAGGAGGAAGGGTGGAAAAAGTAGGAGGAGGAGGAAGGGTGGAAAAAGCCTAAGCAGTCAGTTGCACCTGCCAGTAAATAAATCCATATTGAGAGGATGGACAGGATGACTTGTGAGAAAGATCATCCTTAGCCTTTGGGACAGAGTGGGTGTCAGTCTGTTTCCCTCAAATACAGAAGGGGTGTGTCTGACCAAATAAATGCTCTACAGCCCAAATGGAGGAAAATGTGAAACCATGAACTCCGGAGTCAAACACTTCGTCCATTCATCCAGTCAGGAAAACAGCAGTGTGTGTGTGTGTGTGTGTGTGTGTGTGTGTGTGTGTGTGTGTGTGTGTGTTACTGAATGTGTCTGTGGGTGCAGAGCCAGGCTCCATGATGTCATTGCTGAGCACACATACTCCTCCTGCTGCTAGTTGAGCTAACCGGGAATGTTACCCACCCACCCTGCCATTACCCCAGTCTACAGCAGTAGAAGCTACTTCCTGCCATCACCCCAGTCGACAGCAGTAGAAGCTACTTCCTGCCATCACCCCAGTCTACAGCAGTAGAAGCTACTTCCTGCCATCACCCCAGTCTACAGCAGTAGAAGCTCCTTCCTGCCATCACCCCAGTCTACAGCAGTAGAAGCTACTTCCTGCCATCACCCCAGTCTACAGCAGTAGAAGCTCCTTCCTGCCATCACCCCAGTCTACAGCAGTAGAAGCTACTTCCTGCCATCACCCCAGTCTACAGCAGTAGAAGATCCTTTCTCACTCTAACCCCAAATCATAAGAAACAATTACCATAACCCTAGGCCCAAATACTACACAACAAAACTATTCCTAACCATAATGTTGTAATAAGTGTCTTGGGATCTTTTGTAAACCTGCACTGACCTTGCCTAACCACTAGGAGCTAGACATCAACTTAGAACAGGAGGGAGGGAGGGAGGGAGGGAGGGGGGGGGGGAGGGGCGGGAGGGAGGGAGGAATTGTCAGAAAAGGATAAATGGAGAGAAAGCGATATAGAATTGGAGCTGAAGAGAGGCAGAAAGTGAGAGATGGAGAAAGAGGGAAAATGAGAGAGCAGGAGAGTGTGCTAAAAAGAGTGGCACCAGATGTCCTGGTTACCCAGTCAGGTTCATATGTGTGTGTGTGTTTATATACACGCGAGTGCCTCCCCATCACCGAGCCCAACCCTCGGGACATGCCGTTCTTGGCTCTTCCAGTCTCTCTAACCTGTGCTGCCGTTTCCAGCCACGGCGGAAATGCGCTTGCCTTTCAAGAAGAATTTAAAAGACATGATAATGCTTAGAGTGAAGTCGAGGAACTCACAATGTCTCAAACTAAAGACTTCATCCTTGAATAACAGACTGACCACTAAGACACAACAGCTGGACAGGCCACGTACTTCATGTGGATGTTTTCTTTCAGTCATCATACACTTAAATGCCTGACTTTATGTTTCTTGTGATTCAGAGATATAGAGATTGAATACAAGGGATGTGATTATGTAGTGGCTGAGAGGAACAGCCGGATAGAGGCTTGAACCAGACCTCTTGGCAGAGGAAGCCCATAGTCTTAAATACAGAGAGGTTACGATTCATAAGCAAGTTTGAAACTAGCTCAAGTTAGAAGTTTCCCCTATTCACAATCTTACCCTAAATTGTAACTTTTACCAACCTGAACCAGGGAAATGCATCTGACCTCACTGGCTATGTCCAACTTCTACCTCGGCCTACTCCCTCTCCGAGGTCTGTTGAATATCATTAACCAGATGTCTGTATACGGTAGTCCTAGGGGACTGTGTACATCTGTGGTGTATGTATTTATACACACTCAAGTGGAAGTCAAAAACAAACACTGTATGTACACGCATCAACTCAACACTAACATCTGACCACATCTACATCTTCGGATCGTACACCAGAACACCATTACGCCCTGATTTCAAAAGGACAAACTGTAAACAAACACGTGAAAAAGTGGAGAGGATGTGCAGTGTCAGGAATACGTCATGCCAAATAGTCGCAGATGTCCGCAGAGAGATAATGATATTGTCTGACAGACACCCCACTAGGCAAACACTGGTTGAATCAACATTGTTTCCACGTCATTTCAATTAAATGAAGTTGATCTAACCTGGAATAGACGTTGTTTAAACAGTGTGAAAGTTGTTCCTGTTGTGTCTTAATGTTCATTGAGATAAGAGCTAGTCCTCTGAAGATGAAAGTTAATGGTTTGGTTTGAGTCAGGGACGTTTGTGAGCGCTGATAAAAAGCCTCCCCGTGTTATTCAGAAGATCACTCGTACAATTAGGGCTCCATCTCTCTCTCTTCTCTCTCTCCCTCTCTCGTCCTCTCTTTCTCACATACACCCTCCCTCTCTCAACTCTCTCTTCCATACACCCTCCCTCTCTCTCATCATCGTCATTTCTTCCTCTAGTCTTCCCTTTCTTTCCCTCGCACACCACAGCACCTCTAAGGCAAACATAGAGAGTGGAACAGGAACAGCTGTCCCGCTTTCATACATCTCCCCTTTACCCTGATCAAATAAACAAATAGAATCAAATCAAAGTTTATTGGTTGCGTGCACAGATTTGCAGATATTATCGCAGATGCAGCAATATGCTTGTGTTTCTAACAGTAAGGTAATACCTATCAACAGTTGACAGTACATGTCAGAGCAAAAACCAAGCCATAAGGTCAAGGGAATTGTCCGTAGAGCTCCAGGCCAGGATTGTGTCGAGGCACAGATCTGGGGAAGGGTACCAAAAAATGGCTGCAGCATTGAAGGTCCCCAAGAACACAGTGGCCTCCATCATTCTTAAATGGAAAAAGTTTGGAACCACCAAGCCTCTTCCTATGTCATATTTCAGCTTTTCAATTTTTATTAATGAGTAAAATTGTTTTTGCTTTGTCATTAATAGGTATTGTGTGTAGATTGATGAGGGAAACAAATATTGAATCAATTTTAGAATAAGGCTGTAACGTAACAAAATGTGGAAAAACTCAAGGGGTCTGAATACTTTCCGAATGATGTCACCGGCTTTCTAGCCATCGCCACTCCATTTCTCATGTATCCATTTGTCTTGTCTTGTTTTCGTACACACCTGGTTTTCATATATCCATTTGTCTTGTCTGGTTTTCATACACACCTGGTTTTC